>NC_133795.1:17436510-17486510 GCF_043250625.1 Sebastes fasciatus
ACTGCAAAATACAGCCAGCTCCTCATTACACGTCAGTAACTTTAATGTGAGAGGAACACACTCTAAAAAGTGTAACTGAAAGAACAACAGATTGGAGTTTAAAGTGGGGTTTTATTTACACCTGCAGTAATCTTTATTATGAATACTTAAGCGACCCACAATGTACTGTACATACACATATGCAGAGGCAAGTGACGTTCCTTCACTGCAGTGTTTCACTTAAATATTGCATACTTGTCAGCTGGCGGTAAAAGGCTGCCAACAACTGTACAAGCACTTGTACTTTAATAAGACGGTTTGCAGAATTCCTATAGGACTGAACACACTTCTTCTCTACTAATAAAACCTTAACTGAATGAAACACACACACATTTAGTAGGACAGCTGGGAACTGCTGAGGAATTATATATAGATGCACCGATACTGGATCAGATATCGGGCCGATACTGACTCAAATAGCTGGATCGGATATCGGTGACAAGGGGGCCGATCTATTAAATTAAATTCTATGTTTATATAATATCTATATTATATACTGGAATTTAAACCCCTGTTTAAAATGTAACCAATTTACATTTATATCATATACACTTATTTGTTACATTTTGTTTTACAAAGTTAGGAAAGCAATGTTTAAGTCAAACCTGATAAAAGAATGATCCCAGTCATTTCAACACAGTGAGGCATAAAGCTCATAAATTATAGACGATATCCTAAATCCCAGGTATCGCTATCAATACCGGGTCTGAGAAAGTCGGATCGATGCATCCCTAGAATCGTAGAGGATGCAGTCACTTATGTGATACCTGTCGCGATCACTCTCAAGATTGGGACAATAAGCATATGTTGGTGGTTCTGTGGCGGGAACTCAGGGCCTGATGACAGCCGGACTGATACCACTGATCCTGTCCCTATTACACAACACACTCTGCCTGATCTGTGGCTAATACTGCATTATCACCATAGCTCCCTATGGACCGTTGAGGCTCAGGACTGCATGAACACACACACACACACACTCACACACACGCACACACACAGACGCACATAGACCATTTCCTCATGCCCCATTGATACCAGTACTTTCCAAAGATTGTTAGGAACAAATTGTATGACTCAGCGCTGAACAAGCACAGCTTCTCTCTACAGTAGGCTATATCTGGTGGCCTTGGTGACTGAATAGACTATGGGCATCATCGGATCTCACACAGTGCCAAAGTAGAACAAACTAAGTGGTAGGCTTTGCTTTGTTTTTATGTTTATAACTTAACAGTTTGACCAAGACACAGAGGAATGGGACTGCTTGTACAGAGCAGGGAATGAAGAAAAGTTGAGTTTGCAGGAAAATAAATACTGTCCACTGCCTAGCAACCAGGCAACATGTACGCCAGTTGTGGTCATCTTTGACTCATGGTAGAAAATGAGGAGAAAAAAAAAAACAGGCAGAGGGGGAATTATAGAGGACTGCCAGTTCAGTCTCCAATTTCATCTGAATGACATTAGTTAGCTTCTGTATGTCGGTCACAATCCCTTCACCCTCACTAATAAAATACAAGACATGTAGAAAATGGAGGAGAAATGTGAGTATGCTTACATCTCATCTCTCTGCGTGTGGTTGGTGGGGAAGGAGGGGCTATTAGCATGAAAATATGTAGTACTAGGAGAAAGCAGTGGGGAATTTGTAAATCTCCCAGCAGGACTCAGGAAATTGCCTGATTACAGATGGGTTACAATGTGACTGGCAGACAGGCAGAACCAACACGGAGATGGGTGCCAGGAGAACCTGTGCCAGGGAGCCCACAAGATTAACGGGATCTGGGTCTGACCCATGATGGTTGGACTCTATACACAAGTGTGTGTGTGTGTGTGTGTGTGTGTGTATGTGTGTGTGTGTGTGTGAGAGGGGGTCATTAACAGAGACACAATCAGGTCAGATGACAGCCACAGTAAGTGAGTATGCATCCCCTACATTACATCGGCACATACAAACAGAAACATGAACCGTTTGAATCAATCCCAGGTGGCCACCACAGACTAAAGCGAACCTCCGCTAATTGCAAAAAAAAAGGAAAGAATACATAGATCCCTTTGAGGCAGGTAAGATTTAAAAAACAAGGTGTGTTGTTGCCCTGGTAAACCTGATGGTTTCATTAATTTCGAGAGCAGATAACGGAAATTACTCGCGTTTGTATTTACAGCCAACATGGGACTCATTGGTTTTGTGCTCGGCACCTCATTAGGAGTCAAATGAGTACACCTGTTACTGTTTGTTTGGTTTATGAGCAGGTACAGTGTCTGCTCAGGGCCGCCCGGGAATGAAATACTAATATCATTATCACACCAGGGGAAATCTGCCTGCTCCCACTGTGCAAACAGGTGGTTTTGGGGGTTTAGCTATAATTATCCAGCATACCTGTAGGTGAAATCTAAAAATCCAGGGCAGGAAGACAAAATGTGTGAGAACATTATATAGCCATGGATGGACAGCAGTGGTGTTTCAATGCCACACTTCTTGCTGAACTTCATCTCACTAACATGGACAAATGACTTGCTTGAGTCATAGACTGTATATAAGAAGTGGATGTAGTAACCGTGACATCACCCATTGGTTTGTGGACTGCCGCTTTGAAGCCTCAAGTTCGGCATTTTTTTGGCCGTTGCCATCTTGGCTTTTTGCAACCAGAAGTGACACAAGAAGGTGGAGCTAAGTACAACCGAACGCTGTTGAATAAGACATTTTCAGGCGACCAAAAAGGTTATAATTAACTTTCATGAACTGAAAACACGCTGGGAAAGGGTTAAATTTCTAAGGCAGTAAACACAGACAACTCCCAGACCAGACAACTCCGAGACCGGACAACGTTATATCCTCCAAACTGAGCAGTAGCCATCAGCCCTAAGGAGCATTCTTGGCTAACTGTAGGTCGCAAAAGTGAAGCAAAAACCACCTGAACATCTGCTGAGGGCTGGGGCCATCAATTCAGATTTACTCTAATTTTTTCTGTTTAACTGTGAAACCTTAAGTCCTAATAAGGAATTTCAGTTTTCTTTTGCAGAAATATGATCTGAGAGAAGAACTGACAAGGCCTTTATCGACTCCCACATTTGACCAGTGATGAAACTCGATGAGAGTGTGCCAGCCAGCTCTTCTGTGAGAAATCCTGGCACGCTCGCACCGTCTCTAGAGTTTCGTTATTCAGTGAAGCATGACGAAACTGACAAGTCCGGACATAAAAGGAGGAGAGAATGAAGGGTACTTCTCACTGTTCTGTGTCAAGACTGAGGATCAACAGCTTAAAAATAATCAACTCATTTCTTTATCTTCCTGCAGTGTGTTGCATCAGCATCCCGCAGCCACAGCCTCATCAAGTTTAAAATGCCTCCCGTGGTATTAAGGGTTTTTAGTGTGAATAAACATCCATGTGTTTGGAGCAAGTGTGTCCCATCCTGGTGGGACTGGGAGCAGGACACAAAGGCAGCAGTGTGAACCCCTGCTAGCTGAGAACACAGGCCCGCTGTTGATGTTTAGGCCTGGACCATTCCAATCAACGCTATAGCTCAACACAAGTTACTCACACAGCTCCGCCTCCTTTCAGTCAGCATGACAACTGCCTTCGCCAGCCACAGCAAATCGTTTCTATAGCCGCGAGCAAGAGAAAAGGCTCGAGGGCACGTGACTGAAGACGTTAAATCTCACTGCTGATGAGAGGAGCATATGTTCAACTGTGAAATGCGTTCAGACAAACAGCAATTAAGACTCAAGACAAGCTCCGTTTTAGAGCATTGACTTGATGAGTAAAAGAGTGAAATCCCAAACAGTGCGTGGTTTTGTTATAGTGCACAGAAGTGCAACCAGGTTTCCTCACAGATGCTTTGACGAAATGCAACAATATCAGGGCATGTATCTTTTAGGGATGTCACAATACATTCGAATTTAGTGGTTGATACCAGTGAAATTCCACGATTCTTGATACCAATTCGATACCAGAGTAAAAAAAAGTCGTAAAACAATAAATCCCATGTACTTCAATACAGACTCCTTACTCTACTAGCTTGTAGAGAAACGAGTAACGTCACGTTTTCAGAACTTTGGCATCGACTTGGTACCGAAGTATCGGTTCTCGTGACATCCTTAATATCTTTAATGCCCCATTCTTGATTTGGATTGTCATTAATGTGAATGAAAGTGAGAAATGTCAATTTGTGTTTTGATGAGAGAAAGAGAAATTAAATCATAATATGTATTACAAAAGACATATTGTAATGCTAGATGTACAATCCAACTGAAGAAGATGCAGACACGATAAGAAGGTGTGAAGATGCACTTTTCATTTAGCCTTTTCTTTCCCATTTAGACTTTTTCTCTCTTCCTAGCTGAATCTTAGTGCTCAGTAGTATAGTTAATAGTTAATAGTTTGGCCTAGTGAGAGTTACAATGGCCTCGAACAGAGTGTGGGCATAATAACCCAAACACCAGTACAATATCATGACATTTAATTGAACATTGAAGGTTTCACAAAGGCAGTTGAAGGGCAGTAGTCCTGCATTGCACTAAACTGCATACTGTTGGTGTTCATGATATGAGTGGGTTGTTTAATACTACTCCCTCAGTATGTTCACATAGTCCCCTGTCAAAACATGCTTTTTAGCTTTATAAAAAACTGCCTTTGTGTAATTACTGAGGTAATTGTGGCAGCCATTTGTATTGAATCAGACAATTTACTGAAAAATTAATAAAGCATTGGCTTTGGTGTGTGAAAAATGAATGCCGCACGCTTTAATGAGACAATTATTTGACTGATTCTTACGCTGCCACAGCGAATGTAGAGAAAGTTAAGTAAAAAAACAAAGAGAAAGTTGAATAAAACATCGGAAAGAGCACTAGGGAAATTTTCTTTTAAGTCGGGCTCCACTAAATCTATAATGGAAGGTCCCTCTGCTCCTTCCTGTCCTCACTTCAGAGCAGATCTGTTGAATAAATCAATACCTGACCTCTTGGTGACAGGCTGACCCATGAATACCAAATATGCACTGGCTTTTATGCTCAACTCTGAAGACGTTAGAGGCAAACATTGGATGTCATTGGAGGCTTCAAATCAATATGCACTTAGAGGAGTTGAGACTGAATGTGGTTTAGAGCTCACTTTAATGTGATTTTTCCTGCTTTCTTAAGCCCTGATCAGACAGAGTGTGTTTTAGCAGCCTGGGGCAGGTTTTTATAATCGTTTTCATTGACAGTGAAGCGCTTTGCGTGCTGCTTTCGCGTTGCTGAGCGCCTTGTGTTTATCCGCTGTGTGCACGCCTCGCGTTTTTACAGGAGCGGCCTGAACGCCTTGAGTTCAAATAACAGCGTCACTGGCGTTTTTTTCTGATTGTGGTCACTTTTGCTGGATGAAGTTGGTAAATTCATACAACTCCGGGTTTATATCGGAACTGAAACAGTCGGATCGTGCATCCCTACAGAAAACAGCAGGAGGCAAATAAGTACGGTGCTTGAGATTTCAGGTGAGTTGTTTTCATTCATTTAAACGTTACTTTTAACTATTTGGGCAGCGTACAGTTCATAGTTTGTATTGAGGTAACATTAGCACTCATTTAGTGGTCTTTGCAACAATATAAAATAAGAAGACTCAGCAACCTGCAAAAACGCTCTCTCTCTCATCAGGCAACAAAAAGGCAGTGCTGTGCACCTTGCATTTTCAATCTGCAAAATGTGCTCTGTCTGATCAGAGCTTTACTTAGTGTGCTGACAAATATTGGTCGCAGTGCAGGAAAGCCTCATTTCATTGTCAGACATTAGTTCTCGTCGACTTGAGACATCTCACAGTCTTTTTCCTCGCTCTCAGCACCCTGAGACACATTGAGACTCAAACAAATAACACAATGAGACGCTTGAATTCCCACAGTCTCCCCATTAATATACAGTACACTAAGCATACAGAGGGAAAGTGTTGAGGCAGCCAGTGTTAATGCCAAGATGTGTAACTAAAGTGATAAAGGAAGCAATGGGAATTCAAGGAAACAGAGGTAGGAAAGAAGGGGACAAGGTTAAAGAGGTAAAAAACAACAATAAAAGCGCTGAGTTGGCATCTCCAGCCTGCAGCATGATCCAGTGAGACAAGTACAAATTTACTATACTGAACTTTCTGACACACAGCTATCTCTTATACAACAAAATAGCCTTCATCACTTTTCCATCTCCCCACGGCCTCACTCTCTTTATTCTATAATCTAATTAATTTCAATTTCCATCATTTCTCGAACTCTTCCTCCCACTGTCCTCGGTCCGCCTACACACCAGCCGTGAGGCGGCCCGGTGCCGCCTGTTCTTCTCAGCTACGTGTCGAGAAAATGTGCCAATCCAGACTCGAGACCAGAGGCCCTCTGAGAGACACATGTGCCACTTCCTATTCTCAGATCCAATCAAGGAGGAAATGGAAGCAGCTTGCATAAATGCGTCAAGAACGCACAAAAAAAAAAAAAACACGTGCGCACACAGACGGGCATATCTGTCTGTTTGGAAGACAGGGACGGAGAGATTCGGTCTCCTCCAACAGATGGCTACCATGCCTCGGGCAAAGAGCAAGCCTGGACAGCACGATGACAACTGCTGCCAAAGAAGAGAGGGATGAGACGCAAGAAGACCAAATCTTCTTCCTCTATACTGAGTGAATGTGAGGTAAAACTGAAGAAGGTGGAAGAAGACACATTTGATGACAGTTTTTAAGATGAAGAGCTGCAAGGACCAGTTTGGGAGAAATCAGACCTTCAACATGTTAAGTTTAGGGCTGCAACATTGGTGGTGGACGTGTGTGCTGAGGTTGGCAGTGGCTTCCTCGTAGAGGGAGTGTTTGTCTGTCTGTGCGGTGTGGTCTTGTGAATTAAGACTTGAAACGTAGCTTATAATTTCACAGTATTGTTTTCCTTCTAGGAAGTAGCTTTGCGTCGATCAGTGGTTCCAAAAAAAGCCCCAAATGACTTCCTCAAATATCTTGTTTTGTTTCTTATTCAGTTTACTGTCATAGAGGAGTAAAGAAACCAGAAAATATTCACATTTAAGAAGCTGGAATCAGAGAATTTTTACTTTTTTTAAATAAAAAAAATGACTCAAACCAATTAATCAATTATCAAAATAGTTGACGATTAATTTAATAGTTGACAACTAATCGAGTAATCGTTGCAGCTCTAGCTTAGTTGCAACATGTTTTACTGTGTATGGAAAAACCCCTCTCGCCTTGCCATCAGCAAGGCTCTGCTCATGGTTATAAACTGTTGATCATTAACACCATCAACTCAAGGCATGAAAAACGAAAGGAATAACTCCAATATGTAATGCGTTTCAATTGTGGGACCATAAATGTGCAGATAATGAATCAATGGAGCTTGAAGAGCCGTGTGGTCATTCTCCTGCAGAGGTTATTAGTCACAAGAGGACCACTTCCTGAGCAATTAGATGGTGTGATGATTAACAAAAGCATATCAGGAAATCAAGAGTGGACAGGAGGGGGGAAGAAAGAAGGAGACAGCCGTTACATTAGTCAGAGATGATGTACTGATAAAAAAAAAAAAAAGATCAGAACTCAATGTAGTGAGAAATTTGTGCAAAAAAAATTAATACAAATTTCAACTGTTTGAATTGTGGTGTATATCTGTATTTTTTGTTGTATTGATTGCAGGCTTGTTAGTTACAAATGCCTGCTAGCAATTCACTGTGTCTTCCTTGAAGGCAAGGATGCTGCACAGACATCCTCCTTCCGTCCATAGACAACTGAAACGCCCCTGAGGGATGTGGAGAGCAAAACAGAAAGAAGGAAACAGCAGCTGGTTGTGTGACAGACTGACAGCTCCCTGCTAGTAATCTCTACCCATCCACTCCTCTGCAGGTGCTGCCTCACCTTTATAGACCTTGACAGTTGATCAAGCAGCTAATCAAAGCTGGCAAACGTCTAACTTTCCATCTTATTTTTTTATAGCCAAAGATAAAGAAAATCCAATTTTCTCATTACGGTTGCTCAGCAGTAATGAAAGAAAAAAATCCCACATTACGTTCTTTAGCAAGATAAGATTGTGACGTCTTCACTAACGTGGCATCAGCAGTTTTGATGGGACAAAGAAGAAGCAGAGGAGAAATGTGACATTTCTTTACAGAGCCGAAAACATCCAGGGTTAGTTTGTACCCTCTGAGGTACCTCCACCTCTTGCCCTTTTCAGCGATCTCTCGGTCTAAAAGCAACATTCTCAGCTCCCCTGGCAACAGCTCCTCTCTTAAAAGGCCTTTTCTACATGTGCAGCTTGCAAGCACACACACACACACACACAGATCTGTTAAAGTAATTAGGAAATTATATGTTTCACTAATTGGATAGATGGAAAAACGGATGTAGAGCAGGTAATAGCTCTGAACCACCTGCTTTCCGGTCTACAGGGAGCGGAGGCTGACACAATGGTAGAAAGAAGTCAGAGGTGCTACAGTACATGAAGGTGAAGTGCTCTTTGGAGGTGGGAAAACAGAGGTAGGACAAAGTCAGTGACGGTCAAGAAAAGCAAAGACGATAGGCAGACTGAGACGAGTGGGACAGCAAACCATTAATCGCAGCAGACAGCAGAGAGGATCAACTGAGGAGAGTGAAAAGGTGAAGAGAGGAGAGGAGGCAGAGATGGCCTTTAGAGACCCTGAGGGTGATGCTAGAATGAGGTCCCACAGTGAGGGTACCAAATTATCTGCCTGGTCCTTGGCCGTAACTCCCGATGATTGAAACAACCTTGAAATCCACCACGCAGAGTGTATAAAAATCTAATTCAGAACTACTACATAACAGGGAAGCTCCAAATCAATAGGGGAAACCAATCTGAGTCGGCCCATATTTATTACAAACGACTCAATCATGCTCTTTAAATTTGCTGATGATGAGGAAAAAATAAAAATAGGTGAGGTCTCTCCCGCTCTCATTTCTTCCTTGGCTTCGGCCCAAGTGTCTCTCCTGCCTCATTTCATCAGCTCTGAATGCTAATAGTGAAACCATTTGACAGAGCCGCGAGCAGGAGCGGCTATCAGGCCCGCTGCAGAGCCGGGAGCAGTAATCACAGCCCGCCAGCTTGAATGAATCCATAATTGATGGCGATTTTTCTAACTGTTTGCGGGGATGAAGGAGCGTCGAGCAGAGGGGAGCTGAAAGTCTGCAGCCCAGTGAGATTTTTTTTGTAATGTGCCATAACATCTGGAGCAGGTCTCCTCGGCCATGGCCCATGGCGCTACTACAGAGCAAATAAACAAGCCTGTTTCCCGATAAAGGATGACCTTTACACACACTACTACTAACATGTTCTCCTGTGATGATCAACATACTGTAGTAGCCATTTAAAAAAAGTTCCAAAATGACTGTATAACTCTTTAACCAATGGAATTAACCAGCTGCACAACAAGACAAACTCAGCTGCTCATTTAAACTAAATGTTTTAAGCATTTGACATCAATGGAAACTAACAATCTAAATGCTCCCTCTACATACATATATACTTTCCTAACACAGCTGTACTGCAACTGATAACTGTTGTTTTCATTTATATCAGTAAACAGATCTGTGCCACTAGTTATTCAAGTATTCTTACAACAATTACTCTGAAAATAAAAGGCCTATGAAAACACACATCTGTCATTATCTGTCCCAGCATCCTCGCTCCACTTTGACGCCTTACTTCCATATAATTTAATCAGAGCTTAATACATCTTGCGGGCATCTGTTGAGGTCGGGGTTAAAATTGTGTTACGTGACCTCTGACACTGTGCTGTCGCCCTCGCTAGAGACAAAGACCTGGGATAGCCTCAAGCGTATTGAAAGACAATCCCTCTGCATACACAAACACACGTGCGCACCAACTACAGGCATATTATCCTTCATCTAGAGCAGCACCGTGGTCTAGAACCAGGGTCAGATACTGATGTAGTACCTCATGTTCAATACCCAGTGAACACAATACACAATTGCACACACACTGCATTATTAGATGTATTATGAGTACGGGTGTATGAAAATATCAATACACATCAGTATTACGATATTATGTTTTGCGGTACTGTATCGATTCTCCAAAACGCTGTATCGATTTTTAATCGATATCGAAAATGTCGCGAAGGAAGCTAAAAGACGCTCCGAAGTTATGCTAAATTTTGGCAAGGAAAAACTGGCATGACCATTTTCAAAGGGGTCCTTTGACCTCTGACCTCAGGATATGTGAATGAAAATGGGTTCTATGGGTACCCACAAGTCTCCCCTTTACAGACATGCCCACTTTATGCTAATTCCATGCAGTTTGGGGCAGATTCTTGCCAAAACACAGCCCTAATTATGAGCTTTTGAAATGTGTTTGGCTTTTTTAAAATCTTTTTTTCATAGCATTAAGGTGAAATGTGTTTGTGTGCAAAATCAGAGTGTGCAGTGGCATTTATTGTTTATTGTATACTGTTTTTGTCACTATGCAGTGACTACAATGTGCTTCCTGTTTGTATTTGGCATAAGCGGTGGAGACATATCAAATAGCTCATAGTAATCCGTAACTTCAAGCTCCCCTCATCACAACTGTGTCAACAGATGATCACTTCTACTAATTTAGCCCCCCCCCCCCAATCCCCCTGAAAACAGCTGAAGAGCTCTGACAAATATCTTGCATAGCTGGCATATTTCAGGCTCCTTGCCCGGCTCCTTGGCCCCCAACAATCAGTTTGCAACAGTTTCCCACTCCCCTAGTGCCACCCAGGGAAAAAACAGACCTGAATTCACAGTACATAAACACAGTATATAAAGATCTGCTAGCAGCACTGTATCTGGCGGTCCGGTGACAGTGCTTCAATTTAGCACAAGTTAGGTTAAATGTCTATGCACTAAGACAGAAAACTATGGAACATACTATTAAGGCAGATCACTGGACCACAGTGATGTGTCTTGCCTCATACTGCGCTGTTCTGTGTCACCCACTAAGCCACTCCACTCACAGGAGGAGCCACTCCACACACAATCATTATTTGAGCTTCAGTCTCACTTCAAGCAGCAAAACAAAGCCTGGAGCTTAGCGTCTCTCTCTGGCATTAGCAGTGCACGGTCACAACAGCTGCAGCCTCCCAGCGATGAGGCTGAACCACGGGAAGGAGTGCTAGTATACGAACACACTTCATAGCATGGATTCATTCTGATCCTTCACATGGGCACGTTACAGTAGGAAAACCCATTTCTTATTTATTCACCATCAACTGGCAAAGATGAAGGCAAACAGGGACAAAAAGAGTGTGGTGGTGGTCACTGGAGGCATCTGCTGCATCATGGGATATGGGCCACTGGAAATGTACTGCTGATGCATTATACATGCATCCATTACCTGCCCCCCCCCTCCTGCACTAACCTTTGTACTCAGACAGGCACATTCACATGTGCAGGCACACAGAGGCAGAAGGATGGAGGAAAAAGGCTCAATGAATTATGGATTGGTGCATCAAAATATAAGCAATGAGATGTAGAAGAGGAATGGTACAAATAACATTTGGAGAAAAATGTGCTCAGCAACAAAAGCCAGACAGTGAGGCAGCAGTAAAATCAGAAGCATCCTGAATATCCTCCTAATTCATAACCATATTCAGGGTGAAATATGGAGGTAAATCAGAGTAGAACTGCGATTAAATTAATTAAATGATCGACAGAAAATTAATCTGCAAATATTTTGATAATTGAATAATCTTTTAAAGTAATTTTTTAAGCAAAAAATTGACAAACATGCTGTTTCTAGCTTCTTTTTCTAACTGAACTTCAGGAGGCGTTGCTCTGCTACGGTGCACTTACAATGAATATCCACACTGAGCCGACTACATTTGAAAACTCATAATTTTCTCGCTGTTTTGGCCATCCAGTCATGTTGTCCATAGCTTTTCGAACTTCTCAAAAATCCTTTTCATCTTTTTTAAAGTGCCAATTTTGAGCTGTAGAGTGGACGGAAAATGTGCCTCCTTACAGACAGTCAGGTGCTGTGAGACAACTTCCTGTTGCCTTCTGCTTTCTTTGTGTTATTTTAAATGCCAGGCTAGCTCTGTTTTGTCTTTTGAATCTCTTTTAAAGACACACTTTTTCAGAATTGCTTTCTCTTAAATCGGTTATTCTTGCTATTAATCTACTTGTTTTTACTGTGTTTTAGTACTTCATACCTTGCTTGTCAATTTTACTGTATCAACTCTATTTTTTCATTTGTGTTCATTTATATGTATTTGTAAAGCACTTTGTAACTTGTTTTTCGAAAAGTGCTATATAAATAAAAGTATTATTATTATTATTATTATTATTATTAATATAGTCAAACACAAACATTAAACTAAACTACCGGTATACTATAATTATGTTAACAGTCAGACAATTTCATAATCATTATATAGTGAGGTATTCAACTGTCTTTGTGCTACAGATTTTGTTTGTTTGTTTGTTTTTATCCCCATTAGTTACTGTAACGGCGGCTCTTTCTGGGGTCCACATAATGCATTTACAATACTTCAATGAATATCCCTATTCCCTATTTAATTTATACTTGTTCAAGATCACGACAACAGAAACATGTATCAATCAATTAAAAGGTTTGGCTATTGTATATTGAAATACAATATAAATGATCATAAAAAGTAGGAGGTGAAACAACAATTTACACTTTCTGAGACCTCACCAGACGACACTGTAAGGCACTATTTTGAAAGTGGCATTCATTTGGCATTTCAGTAAACCTTTTAAAATAATCTGAAATCTCTGCTGTGGATGCAAGTCATTTACACATGTAACCAGACTTTTTAGGCTTATGCACCTTCGTGGCACACGACATGGCAGTCCACAAAGATACCAGCCTCCCAGTCTGGTCTGGGATAATTACTCCGGACTGAAAGGCCATCGATCAAAGAGCAGACGAGGCGACCAAGGCTGCCTGAGATGACTGGCCTTCTTCCAGCTCTAAAAATCAGAGGCGATCGCGGCCTTGAAACCCGCAGACATGAAAGGGCCGACCAAACCAACGCACCTGACGCGGCCCAAGCAAACGTCGTCGCTCAGCATTTCAGCTCAAGTTCACAGTGTGTGAATCCAATTATAACTTTCAGATTAGACCTGCTCTCTTTCAAGATGAACTTTAAAGCTAAATAAATACAGCAATTATTAAAATGTTTAAAAGTTTGTCAATTACCATTCTCATTATACACTGTGATATAAGCAAAACCCAGGAGCTCCAACAAGATATTTCTACATACTTTCCTGATTTTTGTGTACTTTGCAGCACTCAGTTCAGTTTTCTTTTAAATTTTCTAATCCTTTATTAGCATTAGCATTGAAGAAGGAGAGATATGGCCTGTAAGGTTTTAGGGAAGTGAAGGTTTTTAGGATTTAACTTGTGAATAATTAAAAAATCACAGGTTTTATTTTAATATTAGATCCACTGTTTTGACACCTCTGTTGGTGCATTTGGTGTAACAGCTGGTAAGGAAGAGGAAGACTTACAGATCTGTTTAACAAAGAAACTGGTATTCCTCAACTGCTGTGCCACATGATTCTAATACTGTAGCTACGATGATGCCAGTTCAGTTATAAAGCACTCTCTCACTGTGTTTCTTCCCTGCTTTTGATTAAGTCTTGAAAGGTTAATTTATCAGACTGGAAATGTGTAACGAAACACTCTTGACAGATCCTCATTTAAAACAAGGTTCTGAAAATGTGTTTTGCTCATCAAGCAGACAGATAATGAACTGCGTTTGTTATAATTATCTACATGAAATGATGAATGGTGTGAAATCAACAAATCTGAAGTGTGCAAGAGATTGTAGAGGAAGAAAAGAAAAAGTGCCAAAAGAGGCCGCAATTAACCACGGGAAACAGACAGGAAGTTTATTCCATCTCTGCGTCGCTATAGCAACCTCAAAAAAAAAAAAAAAAGCACAGGAAATGAAAAGAGGCGGGGTGAAAGGGGAGGTTTCTCAACTGGTTCACACATTTTCCTCAGAGCACGCAATCTGAAACTTGCTTTGCTGAATGACACCTTTAACTGAATGAAATAATTCAAGTTGACTTCACTTCATGAAATGCTCTGTGACTGAAAAGATGTGGCGAGATTGACAAACTGAAAATCCCTTTTTGGCAAACAGCCCTGAGCGTGCCGATGAGCAGCTGCTTCCTGTTCCTGCCAGTGGAGGAGATGTCTGCAAGCAAGTGCCTTGAGATACTGTATCACTGAAATTGAATTAATAAAACCTTACTTTACTGGCAAATAAAAAGCCTCCTGTACTGGACTGAATCATTTTTAAAATAAATGGACCATAAGAGTGCTCAAGTTTGCAGATGACACCATCCTGGTTTGGGTCTGAGAGACAAACTATTCTGTGCTTTGTCCACCAGAACCAAACATGCATGCGAGGACATAACATCATTGACATGACTTTAGCCTCATGGAAACTTTCAGCTCACCACCTGTGGAGGATGTCCTGCAGCAAATGACAATTTATATCCAAAAGAACAACCTTGAGTTGTCCCTCACTCGTCAGCGGGCCATTACCTGTCAGCTGTCCACTATCAAGACACCGCATGACACCATGAAAGACAAAACAAAACAGCACGAAGGACGGCTGGCGACACTGTGTCTACACAGGCCCCCTACCACTTTCTCTCCTCTGCAGATTCATTAAAGATGCTCTGCTCTTTAGCTGATAGACAGTTGCACTTTTCTTCTACCAATTCTCTTTGACAGTGTGGCTGCGATTATCTCAGTTTCAAATGTCGAACAGACACTTGCTGTCCCTCCATAATTCCATCGCACTCCTGGGTGGACGAAAAGTTTGTTTAGAAACAAACTCTGTAAAAAAGAAAGTTGTTGTTGAACTTAAATAAATGTGCATTGCTTGTATTTTAAAGGTTCATGCTCCAAGGTTTCAGCTAGGCTAAGTGTTGAATTTGCAATAACATTAATGGTTGATCCAACTTGTTCTTCAGCAGCGCAGTGTTTCCTTTGCTCTTTTTAGGGAGTTTTTTTAGGCAATTCAAAAAAACTCTAACCCCGCACTTCAAAAGTCAAATGTAATTTCATTGATATTTTAAAGACTGACCCACAATAACCTGTGTACCCGTCTCAACACTCATGGTGCTATGACTGTAAACCTGTTTCCTCTGCATATACTCTCCTGATCATGCTGTTTATTACTACTCATGTGCTTTACAGTGTCTGCCCAACCTCCTGTACACTTTACTGCCTCTCTGCTATAAAGTCATGCAATACTGTGCCATAACAAGGGACATACTACTACATATAGATATGCATGTATATTCTACATAGAGTGGTTTGCATAGCCTACCATCTGTTACTTTTTTTACACTGTCCTTTTGCAGCATGTACAAGAAATGTATGATGTCAACGATCCTGCACAGCGTTTTACACAAAGTGTAGTTTTGGGGCATTAGGAAAAATATGTGATTTTGATTCTAACATGTTAATTGGTGCTATAAGATTAATAAGAAGACTTTCTCTGTCAGTGCTTTCTCTCCAAATTTGTTGTTCAATCCATGCAGGTATTCTTGGTATCCCATTACTCGCATGAGACACCACTGTAGTTTTGCACTTTAGGCAGTAAACCCAATACATCAGCAGAGAGAAAGCTAAGCACCAACCCACACTTCACTGAACACTGCTGGTACTGATCCCTTCTCTACCATTATGCTATAGGCCACTGTACACATGAGGGGAAAAAATGCAGGGGATAAAAAAAAAAGTAATCAGTAGTTTGCCTCTCTGGTGCAGCAAAAAGTGGCCCAAGTTCTAGAAAGTATACGGTGTGACATACCGTCTATCCAGCACAAACAACACCGAAGACTCCAGGAGCTCAGCACAAAAGTTTGTTGCTTAAGTTGCCTGTGAGATTCAAAACAGGTCATCTGTGTTATGGTAGCCTTACGGAGCTGCAGATCAAAATCAGATTAGAAACATAAATTAGCTTAAAAAGGACCAGCACAGCCATAGTCTGAGGGTTCAAAGGTTTTCTTCTAATACCGCTTGAATGAATTCCACAAGGGCTGAAAGAGCTATTGATAGAGACATGATGGGCTCCAATATTGACTTTCCGAGGTATCCATTAGGGCTGGAGATTTCTTTTAATATTTATGACATTTAAACAGTTATGTAACCCAGAGAGAGTGAGCAAATATCAACAAAACAAAACGTCATCAACTAGCGTGACAATTAACATAAACTACATTTATACTGTATCACATTTCCCGCAGAAGTTAAGACATGACTCCATAAAAAAGACATTTGTGTAATAAAAGATTAAAAATGGTATGCTTAATGGTACGCTTAAGTTTATCTCTGTGTACCGTTGTTGTGTGTGATTGTAATAAGTGTGTGTGTGTGTGTGTGTGTGTGACTGAGCGAGTACTCCTCAGGAATACGGAGCACCACCACCCTCACAGAGAGCTCTTTGTGTGCGCATATCGCCCCTGAGACCGGCATGTCTACCAAAGCCTCGTTTGCAGCTTTGTTTGGCTTTCTTTCTTTTTGTTTATTCCACTTCCTTTCAGGTTCCTCTCTCTGCAGCTGACCAGAGCTCTGGCTCCGGACTCCGAAAGAGGCAGCGAAAGAGACTAAGAGTGAGAGAAAGTGTGAGATAGACAGACACCAGACTGACAGACAAGTGCTATGAGATTGATTTAGAATGGGAACAGAGTAATTGACATATTACCAGACGAGATGGCAGAGAACAAAAAAGCTTGTTTGACATTTTGTTAACCGCAATCAACTGACTCAAAAATAAACTGTAACTGGGATTGAAATGGACACAAGTTTTTGCACACACTTGCTAAAGTTCCTGTTTATCTGACAGGAATGAAAAGGCCAGTAAAAAGTTAATCTGTTGAGATCATTTGACCAGCATTATTTGTGAAACTAGTAAGACATCTACAGTCATCATCATAAATTAAACAGCATAGCTTATGCCACATCTCTACATTATCATAACAGATAGGAATAATGTCCAAAACTATGAAAATAGGACCCAGTCTTTTAAAAACAGACATGCAGGCACACAGTCACCTTCATGGCTGTCAGTGACATCCTCCCAGCTGGTTATAGTGCCAAAACAGACCTGTTTGCTTTCAAAACACACTCTGCTCCAGTGATAATCGCCATAGTAACCGGAGAGCTGAAACCCTACGCTATCTGGACCTTTCCACACGTTAACAATTACAGTTCACTGAAGCCGACAGACATGCACAAGACATCAAACATTGAGGTCAGAGATGACCAGACAAAGCAGATTAATTCATTAACATGGTTACACGCGAGCCGCGACGCGACGGGGCCCTTGCTTCATCCAGGAGATGCATAAAGAAAAGGTGGAGGTCTCTTTGTGAGTGCATATTGCTGTTGTACTTATCCACTAGTTTCAGATCACTGAGCATACCTCTGCTACACTAGAAGCAGCCCAGTACAATCGCAGTCTGATCTAAAGGCCACTGAGCAGCACCAGCAGAGAAGTTAGGGGTTAAGTGTTTTGCTCAAGGGCACCGCCACAATGGTTATGAGTTAAATGCAAGTACTGCTCTTTCACTTCCCTGCCCAGATCGATTACAACGTTTAAATCACAAGCTAACCCTCTTTAGGCCACCGTTGTCTTCCAAAGACTGACGGTGATGCTTTATCTCTGAATGAGTTCTCTTTTATATCATTTACATTTACAACTTCACTGTCCTTCGCCCTTCAGGAGGACAAAAACGCGGATGGCTCACTGCTTAAAGGGAAGTTGGCGTCAAAGGCAAAACAAGAAATAGAAAAAGTCACATCTTTGACCCCAATATACTAAACTCCCTTCTTTTTTTCTAACACAGTCTACAGGAAGTCAGAGCAAACAGAAGTTGCCCTTGAGGTCAAAGACACGGCACTTCAGTCTCCACATTCAATTCCAAACTCCAAGTAAACTTTCATCATTTATGATCAAGGTTTTATCATGCACACAAATCAAATATTTAAAAAATAATTTGCTAAGTGTAACTCTCTGTGACACCCTGCACTAACTTCCTGTCTATGTGAGGCAGAACAGTGTTGAAGGGAAACATTAAAAGAACTGCAGCAGGTCTTGAAAGAAAATGATGGCGAATTTTGGGTGTGATTTTTTTGCCGGTTTGTCTATGGCACCCCATCCGCTAAAAAGAAACATTTACCCAAATATTTTTTTTTTTTACTGCAACATGCTTGTTTCACCAGCAAGTTTGCAGAATTTTCTGGATAAAATGAAAATGTCAGGAACTGGATTCATTTGTTTCCTCTCCTTCACCTCCTTCAATGCCACCAGTTTCCTTGCTTACAACTCATTAGGCTCTCATTGTTGTTGTTCCTCCAAAGACTATTGTTCTTCACCGTGTTCCTCCTTTGTCTCGATCACCTATGTTAGATGTTTTTTTTCTGCTCTCACCGCCAACACATTTTGTCATGTCGTGTAAGGCATTTTTGTCAGTTGTTGATGTCACTATGGGTTTGATGCTAAGGATCTTCCTGCTGATGCAAGCAGAATCGTTGTCAAATGAAAACAAAGAGGACAATGGGGTATGAATCAATGTAAATGTAATACTGCAGCCTCATTAGCTGGGGTTCTTCTAGTGTGGGCTTAACTCTTGGTGGTAGGCAGCGAACACAGGTCTAGAAAAGATTGTCACTTGTCACACTTTGTGTGTTACTGTAGAAATAGAAAACAGCTCGGGAACAGAATTAAAAATGTATTTAAATAGGCTATATTAAGTCATCATACTAGACTAAGAGATCAAATAATTTTGGCACCATCAGCAGAAGGATCAAATGTTTGATATAATACATAATTAATTAGACTGGCTGCTGTGTTATGTCACTACACTGCTATAGATTTAGACAATGGTACTGTAGGAAGTCTAAGCTTTTCAAGGGGAGTTGTCTCCCCTTTCATAGATTATGGTAGGAAATATTTGTTGAATCATGCACTGTTGCACAGCAGATGCATGTGAAGGTGCACAAGCACAAATCTGGAAATTAGAAAAGAAGAGACTGAGAGGCAACAGCGGCATTCACAGCAGTGATGCAACATAAGGTATAAGCCTAATACACAAAGAGCAGCACTGTTTTCAAATATATTATCTGTCAGGTAATCAAAAACTCATTTGAATGAAGAAATAAAAAATACAATTTCATTGTGTGCATAAAAATAACTCTGGTCTTCAATGTCTTTTTAAGCCCAAACAATGCTCAAAATAAAAGCAACCCTCTCTTCGAGGGCTGTTTTAAAAATGCCATAATGGACAATCCAACAAATGTGAAAAGCACACCTGGGAAAGTGTGGAGGTGAAGAGCATTTTAAGCAATGCCACTAACCAGTGATCATTTATTGTTCAACATCTGCTGTAAAAAATATTGCATGCAATTTTAAATTTTAAAATGAGTTTACAACACATTCTGACAATGGAGCAGAAAATGTGCCAGCAAAAAAAGCAGAGTTTCGATGTGGGTCCAAATAGCAGTTAGAGCTTATGAGGAGCGCTTTAAGGCAGAAACTGGGGCAGACTGAACCCAGCTGTCATTCAGTTTCATGTCCTGATATGAACACTTGAGTTGCCAAATGAGTTCCTGCTGATTCTAGAGTAGAGGAAGGATAATAAATTACCCTTTTTTCAGAGGGTATACTTGCTCTATTGTTCTAACTCTGAGTAGCTTTTTCAAAGCAGCTGTATTGAGAAGTGAGGATATGTGTGTGTGTGTGTATGCACTGCACGGCTGCAAATAAACAATTAGTGCCACAATGATTTGTTTCTTTCTCTCTGCTGGAAGCTAACTGCAGACTCTATAGAAGAGGAAGGTGATATTTCCTCCTCTGCTTCCATCCAGTCCATCTTCCTCTCCCTCTTTTCTATATAAACCATATAGGGACATTTTATTTTTGTGGATGCAGTGGTTTGTCTGACACAACATCTGGCGTAGGGCTCACTGTTTACAAGTTAATGCAAAGAAACCCCTGAAAACTAAAGCTCGGCATATACTGTAAGATTTCAGAAATGTTGTTGTGTGGTTCCTACTCCTACTGTACGAGTAGATCGTATGTGATGTAAAGCCAAAGCTCACAATTTATGTGCTCACACTGTACTGATACCGATCATCACCCAAGAAGTGAGTGCTCACACTGTACGGTCCCGTCGGCCCCTGAGGGCCATTCTGGCTGTGGACAGTAGAGAACTATATCTATTGTACATTGTTATCTTGATAGCTATGCTCTGATTACTGTAAACAAAGTAGAAAAAAGGCTTTGCTTGGGGTTGTTCGTCTGAATAGTCAATATTTGTTAAAACTCACTGTAAGAGATTCATCAGCCAGGCTATAGCTGATAGGCTCTATATCATCACAAAACCACAGAGAATGATTTAGAATGAGCAGAATAAGGCTGCACTGTTAGAGCAGAGCACCCCTGACAGGAGGACAGATTCGCTGTAATAAAACCAACTTCAGTGTAAAAAAGGTTTGTGTAATGGGCCACAAGGTCAGTCATTTATGACCAGGGAAAATACTCTGGGCTGTACATCACTTTGACAGCGATATATTTCAGGCAAAGAAAATTTAAAAGGCAGCCGTCCTGCTCAAATTCATCTTTAAATTTTCCTGTTAAAGAAATAATACCTCAAGGTTCAGCAGATGCCACAGTTTTCACTTTAACCCTTTGTGAGAAACCTGTTGTTTGTCATGTGCTTTCAGTGATTTTGTACAACAAACAGGCATGCATCACATGTTTATTTGCTTACCGGTGCAACACATTTTCAAAAAGGGAAATGAGACAAACAGAGCGCCACGCAAGTCTTTTACAATGTTCGGTGTCTCTCCGGGTGGGTTTATAAATGGTGAGCGGTGTCTTAACCTTTGTGGTGTATATCTTGTAAAGCAGCATTACAGTCCATAGCTGATGCAGTGGTGGTGTTCATGCAGGCAGGTATCTTAGTAAATGACTGATGTAAAAAAAAAAGAAAAATTGTGGCATGACAGTATGAAGGTTGTTCATCTAGTCTGCGCTAATGACTTTGTGTGTGCGTAAATGTGTGTGTACGTGTGAATACAGAACAAGAAAGGGAGCAGCGAAGCACCAATACAATCCGGTATTAACGTCAGCATAAACAGACTGGACCCAAACAGCTGAGTCATCCATCCGTCTGCTCCTTTAATTCTTCTCTCTTTTCATGTAAAAGGTCATGGTTTGATCCTCAGACGAATGTCGAGTTCCTATCCTCCCTTACACTGTATTACTGATACGATTAGTCTCTTTTTTATCGCGCAGTAACCTTCACGAGCCTTCTGTGGCAAAAGCAATCTGAAAACAGGTGTTTCAAGGTACAGAGACCTGTGTGTTTCCTTTGCGATTTAAGAACCAGTAAAGGTCTGAGGAGGAAAAAAATGACAGTCGGTCAGTTTCTCCCTGTAGTATCATTGCTGACAGTAAGACAAAACTGAAAAGTAGTGTAATCTGAATAAAGTATGAAATCAGAGGGAAGAGTGAGGCATCAATGGATTGTTTATTTTGGCGTTTGGCAGCGGCAGCAGCTCAGAGCAATAACTCATAGTGCTTCTGTGGTCTGACCCTGCTCACTTCCTGCCTCACAGGAAACACGCTGCAAAGCCCCAGCCCTTCCCTTCCTGTTCCCCCCGCCTGTATTCATACACTCACTCACACAGTTTTGTCCTCGTTGATGTCAGATTCTTACTCTTTTTAAGAATAACTCACCCAGTCACTCTAGATCACGCTTAGATCATTTTATCCTGCAGGGTATATATAGTATCTGCAAAAATGAACTTTAAAACTCTGAACTTAAAAAAGAAAACATTGAAACTGGAGAGTTTATAGCTCATAGCGAGCACTGGTCCGCCGGACTGCGAACCTAAAAGTACCTTGTCTTTGCTCCTCCTGAACCACAACATGAGACTGAGCCAATGAAAACGCAGAGCTTGGAAAACATCAGGATTACACATGTGCCTGGGCTGAGCTGGGCTGTAATTGAGAAGTGACAATGTTAACAAAACTGTTCTCCTGTAAAGACCAGAAAAGCTGTATTTAGGGTACCTAGAGAAAGCAGGGAGGTCTTCCTCCCCCTCGCTGCAGCAGCCCAGAATCCTCTATTGTCTCAAAGCCTCATTTCCCCACGGTCTTTAATCAAACTGGAGAGGCCATTTTTCCCCATAGGACTTAACCCACCATTGAAATTTTTAAAGAATGGGGATCCATTTTAACAGATTTTGAGACAATGTGTGAATCTAAAAGCCTAACGCAGCCAAATCTGATATTTCTTTGCACGTGGATGCACAGAGAGTTGCAGGCCTAAATGTGTGCAGTGTTTCACAAAGGCAAAAGAAAAGAATAACAGGAAATCAACCTGCTGCAACTGGCAGCTTCTGTGGGCAGGTTTGAGTCAATGCATGGCCTTCTGCCTTTGGCTCAGCCTGCTTATAAGGGCAGATTCACAGAAGAGTGATCGATAAACTGATGACAAAGAAAGGCTCTGAGTCACAGCCTATACGCAGCATGTTAAGACTTCAAATTTAAATACTACAAATAGTACTTTAAAAGTATTTACTGCTGAAAACACTCAGCATCCAGCCTTCCACCAAAATCAGATCAATATCACAACATACGCCATAGGCTATTTCAGATATGCAGCCTATAGTATTAAATGTCTGGCTCTGCAGGCACTACAATTAAAGTGGTATGCGGTCATAACAAGCCGTGCTCCTTCTGCCCTGTTTTCAAACTCATCTCAGTACAGCTGTCTGCTCTCATCAACTTAACCGTGCTCCTTCTGCCCTGTTTTCAAACTCATCTCAGTACAGCTGTCTGCTCTCATCAACTTAACTAGCACGGCTCAGCCACCGACTGACAGCAAAACATGCATCACAGCAATCCAACACCTCAACACTTAGTTATCGCCTCTGCCCTCCCCTTGAGCTCCTTCCTTCTGAGTCCTGCCCATCATCCCCTTCATCATGTTCAGTTGGAAGACACCTAAATCTGTGACTTCCCTTCTCTTTTTGTTTTTAGTTTGTTCCACACACCGCAGCCTATTTGTCCTTTCCTCTGCATTTATATAAAGGGATCCTCTGTGAGTCTCCAGAGGCTGCCAAGAATAATGATTCAGGTCTCAAATCAGCACGCGACTGGGGAAAGCGGAGCCACTGCAGAGCCGAACACCGTCTCTCATCACGCTACTGGCTGACAGCTCTTTAAACTCTACCAGCTTGTAGTAATCTCACAATTAAAAAAGAAAAACACATCAATGAAGATATTTTCATGAAGTTCTGCCCACCATAATTTACAATGACTTGTGTTTTTATCACACACTGCTACAGTGCAGACAGATCTATTATTTGCTCTAATTTGACTGTGTCAGTGGGTTGTTAAAATAAATGACAGTTATCAGCCAGCTGTTAAAGAGGAAGTACAGCTTCACAAACCTGTGGACTGATTGTGGTGCACTTCAATGCTGTGTCCATTTTCACACCTGTTAAAGTCCCAATTAGAGAAAAAATACAGCTGTACCCAAGAAATGTAACAGCCAACTCAATCATGATATGAACTATAAACCAACACAAAAATCACAATTACCACCATAAGCCACCATGTTCTGAACAGACACATTACATTACAAACACAACATTACAAATTTGCATTTTGGAACATAAAACTGCAAACTTAAACTATGCAGTCTAAATGTGGGCTGTCCCTATCACTATGATATTCAGGGCACTTCCTGCATGCCTATGGCATTTTACACTGCATGAATTAGCCTAGCGGCGAGCGGACTTTAGTTAGTGAGATATAATTCGTCATAGTTCTTCTACTCTTATTTTGTTCAACATTAAATCACTGCATCTCCCGACAGAACAACATCACGGTTGAATTTCAGCCTACATGCAGGTTTTTTCACCTCAACATTGTTGAATCAGAGCAGCTGATATTGGTAGACACACATGTAATGCACTGGATTTATGTTTTGTTTTTGTAATGATTATGAACTGAGGTGTGTCACACAGATACTGGTATTGAAAAGATGCAGCTTTTTCTGTCGTAGACTGTTGTAATCTAATTTTTGATAAAAAAAAAAATCAAAAGTCAAATCGAATCGTAGATTTGATGAATCATGACTCCCTATCAATGGTTTTCAGTTACTGAACAAGGTACACATGCCCATCATTTATATTTGGCTTGTCTCGCCATGCACATTTTTCTACTGCTTCTTTTTTTGGTGATTGTACAAATGTACAGTAGTCCAGTTCAAACATCTTACTAACCACACACATATTGATCCCAGAAAGGAAATGGCGAGAGAAAAAAAAGGAAAATCCTCCCATTTTCCAACAGGTTAAGTCTGCCTTTAAATATAAACCTGACTGTGTCTGAGTCACAGCTTTTTGCATGGCTTCACTCCAGTGGAGCTCCAGCCATGCCTGCTCATTCTTGGTTTAACAGAAATAGTTAACAGTGACCCCCGGCCCCACCCTCTCTCTCTGTTCTCCTACTCAGTATTCCCCGGCTAAAAAGAGCCTCAGTGTGGGAGCGCACCGAACTGAGGCCCCACAGAAAACCACATAATTACAAATCACAATAAAGCCCTCAGTGATGTGTCCCTGCCAGAGGCTCAGCTGCACCCTGCTCCGCTCCAACTCCAGGCTTTTGCTCACAGCAACACGGCCCCCCCTTCCTTCACTATTTTCTTTCAGTTTGCTAACCCATGCCCTTCTTCCCTAACTCGCCCCTCTCTCGTTCTCTTGTCCCTGCTGTAAATCTTACTCTTCCCCCCCCCGTCCTCTTTGTCCATCTTTTTTTGTTTAAATCTGATGAAATTCAGCATGGGGGATCAATAAATCATCGTTAAAAAATACTCAGGACAACAGTTCAAACTGGTATTGTTTAAGATCATTTGAGGAGAACTGCACTGTTGGGCAGTTTAATTATGTGAAAGAGTAAGAACAGTTAAAAATACCAGGTAAATAAGCTATGAATGTACAGTTTCAGCAACACTAACAGGGCGTATGTTTATTTTCTGAGCGAGCACTGAACAGAAATGTGCTTTGGAAATTAGCTACGGATTTGGGCCAGAGCAATAAAACCCTAATGCAGTCTAATACAGAGCTAAATCTCCAGCTCTGAGCAAACAAAACTAAGCCAATCACTAAGCCATATTGAAGTGTAAGGGGCAAATCTCTACGTTGAGTAAAAAGATAATTATGGTTCAATTATTCCTGCAGGGCATCAGAGGTGGTCTGACATTAGGGTCACCTTAAAAGAGAGTAACTGGCTTAAAAATACTTGTTAATGTGAGAAGAAGGCAAGGGCAGAGTGACCATCGCTCCAAATGATGAAGTGTAACTGACTTCAAGGCACACAGAAACATCAATAAGGGAAGCTGCAGGGACACAGACAGGGAAACTACACAACTAAATATAATGTTGTTTCTGGAAGGGTTGCATATGTTTGTTGTTGGGCTCGACTGGATGTGGCAGCATCTAACTTTGCCCTCAGTTGAGTCCCCAGAGCTGCAATGGAAAAATAATAAAATGTGTAACTTTGGCACTGGGGTTGGGTGATTGGACAAATATATCGTCTATCAGCAATTGGCTGAATATTGCCGGTTGTTTTTTTTGCAATTTTTGTTATTTTATTTTGCTAATTTAATGCTCTGCCTCCGAAGAACGAGTCAGAGCTGCTGTTCAGCGGGAGGGGGCACACACACATGTGTGAATATATCGGCAAACGCCGGTGGTTAGGCTGACCAGCATGAAAAAAAACTATCATGTTTTGAACATTTTAAAAAACATGACAAAATTTTTTTTAAAAGTGACCAAGCACCGCCCACCAGCCAGAGCAAACTTTCTCATTTTACAGCTAAACGGTACACTACAAGATGTTTCTGAAAACATTTGAGGCGACAAATAGGCATTACAGTAACAGAATATTGATCCATATTTGATCAGCGCTGCCTAGTTTGACCGTTTGATCAGAGTTCGCGAGTGATTGACAGCTGCCTCCGTTGGATGAACAGCCAATAGGAACGCTCTCTCTCTGAAATGACCTGTGATTGGCCAAAGTCTCCCGTCACGGGCTGCATTTTTTTAAAGCCTGAAAACAGAGCCATGAGAACGTGCAGAAATGTAGTTTTCTCTCAGAACACTTCAATTACAATATGCTGAAAGGTTATTATGGAATTTTTGCCCAATGATGCCAAAAATATTTTGCCTACTGCAGGTTTAAGTGAGCAGACTTAGCAAATTTCCACCTCTGACAGGAAGAGAGCTACAGTACAGCCAAGGATCCAGACACCAGACACTGAAGTGGAGACAAAACACAATCCTTCCCTATGAACTCATAGAGGTAGACAAAGTGAGTTTATTTGACTATCATCTCTCTACTTCATGAAATCTTTCTACTTTCTCTTTCTCCTGTATGCTGTCAGTGTCCCGTATCATTATCTAGCCATTCTCTAACTACCGTAGCTACAGGTTTCGTCCAAAACGTTCAAAGGTCAAACATGGAAATAAAGGGTCATAAAAAGGGATTGGTTTGTGTGCTATCGTGATTTTTATGAACATGTGCTTCAGGCCATACCTAGCTTCAGAGTAATCTCAGATATTCCTGATTAGTCAGCCATTGTGATTGTTTACGTTTGCAGCTGGGAGAAGAGTGGCTCCGTCAAATTTCTCCCTCTGCAACATCGGGCACTCGCTCACTGATATCTCCTTGGCTGTTGTTGTTATTTTCCCTTTGTCACGAGTGTAATCACAGTGATTACACCGACATAAGCATCATTTGAACCAAAATGAACTCCCCTGTGTGTGGGAAGGAATTCTTAATAATGTGGATGAGACCATCTTATGCTCTACTTATTAGTTTTCCTAACCTCCGGCTCTCTGACATTCGACAACTGCGCTAGCAGTGGAAGGCACACAGCTCCTCCTCGAGCCATTGGCACAGTTGTTGCAATTTGAGTTATTTAAGTGGAAAGCGCTAAGCTAGAGTAATATCCAGCGTCGACATCAAAAGAGAATTAAGAAGGAATGATGTAAAAAGTGAGGATTGAGGGACACTTTGTCATTTTTAAAAAGGGATTTACAGCCTGAAGCATAATCTAATTTCTATAATCAAATTATTCAAATCCTCCTATGAAAATAGTCCAAGTGACTGCATGTTAGTATATCAGAAAAACCTTGTTTCAATTGGCATGTTAAGACAGTGTTTAACATTATTGGTGAGATCATTTCATGGAAACCAACCCTGTTTGAAAGGAACCAATAAACTAATTTCCCCATGGAATTTCCCACAGTTATGTTGTCCTTTACCTCAGAGTCATTGCTAATGTTAGAGCAACGTTAGAGCGATGTACGAGCAATGTTAGAGCAATGTTAGAGCAAAAATCACAGGCAAGCCAGGGTGGTACTTCGCCTTAGGATGAAGATGTTTTCACTATCAGTGCAATAAGGTGCTTTCCTTCCCCTATAAGCACACATACACACTAATGCAGTATACATGTGCACACCACAGGCCTGTACATAAACTTCTGTCTGTGTCCATAAAAAAGCTACAAGATGAGCAGTGGTTCTGGTCTCATGAGACTCCCCACCCCCCCTACACACACACACACACACACACACGGCAGCACAAAGTGAAAGCAGCTCCCAGGTTGCCAGCATGTCTGATTAAAGCCTTCCTGGAGGACATAATCCCTCGAGCCGAGTCAGCGTTTTTCTCCCCCATTCCCTTGAAGATGAAAACTCAGGTGATAAAAGCTTAACGCCTTTCCTAAACCCCTCGCCCCATCTCCAGCCCAAATTAGCCATTAATAGGTGGTGTTAGCTTGTGTGCGTGTGAGTGTGAGTGTGAGTGTTAGGTAGCATGTGTTGCAGTGGACAGAAATGCTCTTGACAATATTTTTCTGTGAGACCAAACATCATACAAGATTTCACATGAAACTCATATTCAGTTCACAGACCAGTTTATCAACATGTGACATTAGTTTTTCACTTATTTTTGTATGTTATTTGTTAAGTTTAGAGATGTTTCGATACCATTTTTTCCTCCCCAATATTGATTCCGATACCCAAACATGCGGTATTGGCCGATACTGAGTAACGATCCGATACCAGTGAGATAAAAAAAAATAATAGTTAATATTATTATTATTTAACATCTGTTTACAACTGACCATATATGGATGAAATATTATTACTATCTTTATTGTATGGCCTGGCTCAGGTTAAACACTTGACAAAACATGAACTAATACATACAGAGAATGAATGCAATAGCAATAGCAGACATGATACATCCATGGCGACAGCACAGTGAAGGTTACTATTTTAGAGCGGCAGAGAAGAATTGATTTCCGGATAAACAAGTTGATTTTTTTAATAAATGATGGTATTGCATCGGTGCACAGACTGTTGTACTCGCCGATACCGAATTTTTGGCAGTATCGGACGCAGTTACGATACTGGTGTTGGTATCGGAACAACTCTAGTTAAGTTATTATTATAGTACAACACAGCCGACTGCCCGCGGCTTATTTTACTTTTGGTTTCTTACTGACTTTTTTATAAACAACCATTTATACCACCTGCTTTAAATACACACACCAGGAACTGTTATATTTGTATTGTCTCCACATGCAGATTCTCTGTGGGGAGGAGAGACGGGGCAGCATTCTTTGACATGCAACACTAATAAATCAACTTTTCATCACGGAGGCACTTAAAGTGTCTCGTCTACGGAGACCATGATCTATGAGGCTATGCTATTAAGTAGTAAATGACTCCATTGTTATCATCTTTACCGCGGATGTTAATGGGTGCTTTTATTTTAAACTCTCCATCTACTAATCATATTTCCCTGGAACATTTTTTTGAACTGGTTTTAAGTTGAATACTAGTTCGTGCATTGGATTTGAGGGAATGTCAGCCTGCCATCCACATGCCAAATTATACACCACACGAAAAGCCCTCCACAACACGCACACACACATACACAAATTACAAGTGGCACAACCCAGCCTGCGTTGCCAAGGATATCGTTTTAAAGTTAGAGAGCTTGGTATGGGGTCTCACACACATTTCTCCATTGTGCCCTGCTGCTTTAAGAGTTGTTTTATTTGTTATGGGCTGGAAAACAAAACACACCAAAACATTTTTTATGGCTTTGCTGCATTCTTTCCAAAAAATCCCTCCTAGCTTGAGGGGTGTGTTCAGACAAATAACAATGGCGACTGAGTATTGTGTCTAAAAGATGAGTTATAACAGTCCCAAAGTATCACAGCTTCTTAAACTCCACTCAATGTGAGCAGACACGCCGTGCTATTGGCTAATTAAGGGGTGTGTACTGTAGAGCATGTGGCATTTTCACGATCTTATCTTTACTGTCAAGTCTGCCACTTGCATTGTGAAATTCACACATTGACACGTGAGTATTGTTAATACTGCTGTCATTCTCAGAGAACAAGTGGAGAGGGGGAAAGAAGGGCGGCTGATTTCATTTTGTTTTTTATAAGTACAGTGTTTTAAAATGCAAAAAAAAAGCTTTAAATCAGACTTGTTTAAGGGCTTCACTGTTGTGGGTTAAAGAGTCAGTGACAGACAGTGGAGCCTACAGTCTGAGGATCAGAACCAGCCAAACTGACACAGGATGGGTGTGCTGGTTTCCTCAACCAGCCGAACAAAAGGCACATCTACTTCTCTTTTACATGCAGCAAGCTGAAAGAGGAAGTGACAGATTTTGTGGGGTGGGAGCTGAAACAGGAAATGACATCAATTCCATCTGCAACACAGTTAACAACCAATGTTCAAAAATGGTAATAGAGAGACAGAAGAGAGAGATCTTAACATGACCGCAAAAGTGTCACGTGTCAAAGTGTTTTGAGTGATATCCGAAGCCTGATCTTTTTAACGGCATACTTTAGTTTGTGTTAAGTCCAACAAATCTTATTAACTTTTTATTTAAATAAATCGTCAGTAATATGAGGAAAGCAAATGATGAAAATGAGCTAAACGAGATGATTATGGTCTCAATTTCTTCTCCATGTGTGCTGTTCTTATATGACGACCGTGAAATGGCTTGTACCCACGGAGGATCATAATTAGTAGAACAGAAGGAAGCTCTGATTGCTTTTTGGAAGGTGAACGCAGTGTTTTTGATGTACTAAGTAATTTGTAATGAGGAAATACATTTCCTTCAAAATGCAAGTCTAATTTCTTTGGCATAAATCGATTTCACAGCACCGACTTGGGGCCATTTATATTGCTCAGTCCAATCAGCTGTAGGTGTAACTGGAGAAATAAGAAAAACAGATTCAGAGCGCTCCACAGTGCAACAACTGTCTGTTCGGGTGGTCTGAAGAGGGAATGAATGTGATAGAAGTTACGACTGCTTCTGATCAATACATTCATTATGAAAGGCTATAATGTGTAGTGATACTAAAGACACATACTATGAAGCTAAAAACAGTGTTAGAATAAACTTGTCACGCCTTTTCACAAACCCAAACCACATGGGCATGGCAACAGTATGGCTTCATCTCAGTGACCTAATAAATGTTTACTGTTAACCTCATGCTTCATTGAGATTTAAATAGAAATTATGTAAATCTTGTTTTGAATATACTGATCTTATTGAATGTTAGGGGTGGGACAAAAAAATTGATTGTGTCGTGATTTTTTGTTTTTTAAATCGATTTTTTAATGCCAGAATCAATATATTTGCTTCATTTGAGTCTATGTAGAGGTAGAAGGAAGTTACCCCTTTTATTGTTGCAGTCTGAGTAACGTAACATCATATCCGTTGTGTATCCGTCAACCATACCAAACCACAACTGGCCGCAATGAGGAAGTACAAAGCAGCGGAGGGTCCGCGTGGATACGACTTGAACCCTCACATATTAAATGCAAAGTGGTAAACACTACACATACAGGAAAGTATGGAAACACTTTGGGTTTCACACATTGCCAGGAAAAGAAGAGCTAGACATCATGGCTAAAGCTGCATGCAAACTCCGTCATGGACAGGAAACGTTATCGTATTGCGTTAATGTGCGGTCGAGCCGGCCGTCGCTCTCATCTCCGTGTTCAAATCGGCCGACGCTACAACTGTAGAGCACCCATATACTGACATTTATGTTAAATACATTCAAATGGCCCCGATGGAGCTGATCATGGATGTATAAAGAGAACCGAGCTGACGGGAGAGCTAGCGACGAACTTGGCGAAGTTAGCGTAAGTATACACATGTGATTACGTCCGGTTTTCAAAATAAGGTGTTAAAAGGGAACTGTATATACAAAATACATATCTGGAAATAAAATGTATTGGATTATATTCACCAGAAGTATAAAACATTACATGTCCCTTATAAATTAAAAAGAAAATACCACTATTTTGGGAGGGAAATATCCTTACTCTTTGATTTTTGGATTGCTGGAATTTTTTTTTATAAATAATGCCTGACAATGACTACATACATACTGAAAATCAAACATTTTTACTGTATTAAATATAGACATTTTCCAAAGCAAAAGTCCAGAGAAGTGTATGATTTAACTTTTTCCCATGGTCTAGTGTTAAAAAAAGTTAACAAAAATCGTAATAAATCGTAAAATCGAATCACAATTGTTGTAGGATCGCAATACTTAAAAATTGCGATACATATCGAATCGGCACCCAAGTATCGTGATAGTATCGAATTGGGAGATAGGTGCATCGTCCCAGCCCTATTGAATGTGTATTTTTTCAAGTCATAGTGACCTTAAAATCAAAATTCAGAGCAAAGTTTAGTTTAGGTTTGATAGAGAGAATATGAATGGATAATACACCACCAGCTACAGACAAAAAGCTCAGAGCAAAAGTTTTGAAAAGGAAAAAGTCTGGATCAGAGATTGCGATGAAGTTTATGGATTATACTGGTCCAGTTGTCAGACAGTGGAGAGCTGAGGACAGGCTGCAATAAATTGACCTCTCAATACAGTCTTCACAGTGAAGCAGCTGTCTCAACATGATCACCCTGAGCCCCATGGGGGAAAAAAACATACCCTCACCCAGTGTGACATCTCAACTATTCTCACCATCCATCACCTTCACATCGGCCCCTGCTGTTCAAGTTATGTTAGGCACCTCACTCGATGCACTTTGTCCACTCGGATGAACACCGACAGAGGACAGAAGCAGCACAGTGTGACAGATCAACTGAGGTCCCGGGTGAAACTAAATCGGATACTGGAAGACAAACTTTACAGAAGTGAAGAAGGGCAGCTGTAGGAAGAGATCACAAACAGTTCCTCTGTTTCCTGTGCCTCTGGGAGAGTGACACCTCCCCTTTCTTTTTGCAAGCTTCACTACATCACCATTTCACATCTTTGCAGCGGCACGCTGTCACTCGCTACAAAGAAAAACAGAGACCTGTTGACAACATTTTTCGAGATAAGAACTCTGATGTAGCTCGCCCTCTCCTCAGCTAGAAACTGTCTTCCTTTTCATCATCCACCTAGAACACTGATGAGCAGCTATACTAAAAAAGAGAGGAAGAAGGAGAGACTGAGGGGATCAAACCATGGCTGTACTGTGAACAAGCACAGCAGTGATATTTGTGGTTGAGTGAAGCCTCCCATCTGATCATACGGACATGCTCAATCTTCCACTTGGTTAAACATGAACTGTGGCCCACCCTCTGCTTCCATCCTTACTTATATTATCTCATGAGCTTTTCTTCTTGGATTTTGTCGCCAATTAATTTCACCCTCTCTTTCTTCTCTTTGAATCCGCCACCCTGGGGTAAAATGTACCAAAGAGTAGCAGCCTCCATTGAAAACTGGAGCGATTTTCTTTCTGTGGGTAACATTTTGACATTGGGCTGTTAAAGTGTACTTTAGCTGGTTTCAACATATATACAGGCACAAAGCTGAGAGTGCAGGCTGGCCCCCCGGGGGGAAGCCCAGGAGCACCAGACCTTCTAGTGCAATGACAGGATAACCCGCTGCGGATGGAGGGGAAGTGAAGTGAGCTCATTTCCTATAATGGCAAGAAGAAGGAAATGGATTGTGGGAGGGGTTGAGAGGGGATAATGGTTTGCTGTACGTGTGTTTAATGACATGGTCAGACAAAGAAAGCCCCCACCCCCAGTTCCCTACTCCCCAAGGGCACTTGGAAATGTAAGCAAAATAAAGAGAGGACCTTTGACATTTCTGGTGATGCTATGGGAGTGGAGGTCGTGAACTTGAGGAGTGAATTGTGCTTTTTCAGGACACTAGCAAAATAAGCAGCACTACAGGGAACACTGTATGGACTTTACAGAATTATGTCAATCAAGTTTGGGTTGAAACTGGAAAATAAAGGTTTTTCTGGCCCTGTGGCCAAATATGGAAGAAAAACAGAATACTCACTGATGTGCATGAGCGGGTCAGTTAATGCAAAATACATGACATTTTCTCTTACTGGGAAAAAAAATCAATACAAAAATCAATACAACATAGTATTGTGATATTTTGTGTGGCAATATTGTATTGATACATGGACGTCAAGTATCAATCTTATATTATATAAACTATTTATCTCTTAATCTTATTTTAACAACCCAGCCACTTGCGATATCCAAGTTCTATATTCTGTCTTTCAGGGGTCTTTGTAGCGGGCTCGGTCTTAAAGCTAGAGTGAAGATACTGGTATCATATGAAACTAGAAAACCTAAGGAAGGAATCCACTGGTACCAACCATGTCATGTTAGCTTGTCGGGAAGAACGCTAAATAACGCTCCAAATTTAAGCTGAATTTTGGCGAGGAAAATCTGTCCATTTTCAAAGGGGTCCCTTGACCTCTGACCTCAAGATATGTGAATGAAACTCTGAGATGAACAGAGTGAAGACTGTATCTTATCAGATAAAACAGATGTTGACAAACTGCATAATTTGCAGGTAATAAATCGCAATATATCTTATCAATCGGCCCCATTGTCACCGATATCCGATCTAGCTGTTTGAGTCACTTTAATGACGGTCAAAGTATCGGAGTCTGTGCGTAAACGTGACTGACACAACGTGAGGTCGTATTTATTTTTAAACATGACGTAATTTTGGATGCAAAATACACTTGGTGTGCAAAGGCCTTTACTCTGGATATTCTACAGATCTCATCTCCTCACCACGCTTGTCGACATTCAACGGTTTTCATAATATTTTGATCTTAGTTATAAAATTACTGCTATTGAAAAGTGAGGTGTTCCAGTTGTCCAAAGTAACCAGACCTGACAAATGAACTAATGTTTCAGTACTTTGAGCTGCAAAGAGGAAATGCCATTCACATTCAGTGTACTGGGCTGGCTCTAAACGTCTCAGTGGAGAAGATCTGAAAAACTCTGCAGCTTACTTAAGCCACATTATATCTGCATGGCTGGATACCCTTATGATTAACTGGAAACTTTTTTGTGCAATTTGGTTGAGCTGACCCTTTAAAAAAAGGGATAACTCATTTATGCATTCTGTATCTCAGGCTATATCCTTCTGTATCTCACTAAGAGAGCTTTGCATTTTGCAACAGTTCCTGTGTCTGTGCAGGGAGGGATGTCTGCAGGCCGACACGCTGCAGTTTCTACTTCCCCCTCCTACACACTATCGGAGGTAAAGGGCGTCCACAGAGAATTAAAGGCTTGTGATCTGGTCCTGTGTCAAACATCTTCACGCCCTGTGGTGACCAGAACCAAGGTGAATCCTGAGGGCTGCACTCAAAAAGAGAGTAACTACCCACACACGCACGCACAAAAGAGGCCACACTGACTTTCCTCACTAAAATATTCAAACAGCAGGATTAATGTAGGTATAAAGTAAAGATATGAGCTGTGTGCAGAGGTAAGATTTGAGGCAGTGGTGGAGGATTTTCTAAGCTATCAGTATTTCCCGAGCAGAGAGGATAGTGCAGCTTTGTCCCCTGTGGACTCGCTCTGAGACACACAGTCTGCAGGAGCAGGCTTTATCTTAGGAGCTCTCCCTGTAATTGCAGGATATTCTGCCCTTTCACATACACACTCACAGATCCGCTATCCAGTGCGTCACACGGATAATTGGGCAGAACTGTGGTGCAGACTGTTGAGTAAACACGGTCAAGAAGTCACCAAAAAAAAACATAGGGCAGCAGCTCGTTTGATAAACCTCACAGAATTGGCACATTTCTGCCGATAGTGCTCGTCGTAAATATCAGTTTACAATGTAGCCGCTAAGTAGCTGATGTTCAGATGAGATTTCTTGGGGAGCTGTGAAAGTGGGCTCTGCTGCCAGAGACGTAGAGCTGTTTATACCTGAGGAACAGGTCAGTCTGACTCGGTTTCTCCAGCAGAGAAAGCCAGGTCTCTATAATCAGCCAACTGTAATTACACCCACTAAAAGTCAGACACTGACTTTAATAAGAGGGAGGAACTCGGTGTCTATGCAGCGCTGACCACATGGGCTGACCAGCAGCAGGACATGTCACCTTGTGTTGTCATCAAACATGACTATCTACAGTAAACAGGTGACTGTGCTGGGGGCTTAACTTTTGGCTACAATGTGCTGCCTGCTTGATGTTTTTGTACAAATACTGCAACCTCATTTAAAAGGTTTAACTCCTGATCACATCCCTTGAACATGGAGAGGAAATGGAGAAGGAGATGGGTCTGACAGGGGCAGCTTTCCAGAGTTTTGCAGACCAGTCAAACACCTCTAATCACCAACTGGCAAAGAGATAATAAGGGGATCAGATCAGAGAGAGGTCTGCCTGAGCTCCCTGCCTCTCTAACCATACTACCACAGTAGCTATAGCTCAGGTTTCCCAGCTCGGCTCTGCTCAGATTGATGGCTTTCGCAAATGGTAGCAGTGGCTGGGCTAGTCGATAGAGGCCCTCTCTCTCTCTGATCAATACTGTGTCTGCAGCACTGAGCTTTGGGAAAGTTACCTAATCAAAGCGTTTAAGAGAAATTAAGGTAACTGTTTGTTCTACTGGAAACCGCAGGAGGAAACGGCCTTTGAAGATGTGTGACAACATAATAAAATTAGATGAGCTAAAATGTCACCCTGAAGTGTCTGGCTGTGTCCTTTCATTGTAACAAGGACATAAAACACAATAATAGAAAAAATGAGTTCTCAAAGGGACAAACTGTAGTCACTTAGTGATTAGTGGTATGAGTATGTTTAAGCTCATTCTATCTATTTTTAAAGATACAATAACAGTAAAGGGATTTCCATCTTCTTAAATGTACCTCTGTCAAATGACAAATGTTCAAAAGGAGTTGTTGTGAATTAGATTACTGTCTGAGCCTTTAAAAGACCATTACTGAAAAGATAACCAAAATTATTTTCATACCAGAAGTTTATCTGATGGCCACTGTGATCAAACCTCGGTCCAGGTGACGTGACACGATCTGCAAGACGAGATAAACGCTTCCAGGAAAATCCGTCTGTGACAGGAATGGGCAGGCTCTAATTACACAATTTTGGTTTAGCTGTCATACTAATCAGTCTGGGATGAAATATATTATTAAAATCTAAGAAAAATTGAAACAAAAAATGGTTGCAACTCCTAATATTAAAGCAGCAGGGGGTAGAATTGGAGCAAATATGATTAAGTACACTTTCTCATTTTACAGCTAAACAGTACACTACAAGATGATTCTGAAAACATTTGAGGCTTGAAAAAGGCATTACAGTAACAGAATATTGATTCATATTTGATCAGCGCTGCCTAGTTTGACTGTTTGATCAGAGTTCGCGAGTGATTGACAGCTGCCTCCCTTGAATCAACAGCCAATAGGAAAAGTCTCTTGCTGAAATGACCTGTGATTGGTCAAAGTCTCCCGTTATGGGCTAGATTTTTTAAAGCCTGAAAACAGAGCTATGAGGAGGTGCAGAAGTCAAGTTCTCTCTCAGCGCACTTGAATTACAATATGCTGAAAGGTTATTATGGAATTTTTGCCCAGTGATGCCAAAAATATACTGCCTACTGCCACTTTAAGTATTGGCAGTGCTGCACTGCAATGTTGCTGCGGTCAGCAATAGACCATACAATAAGGATCTTTCACAACTTTCACTTTGACACAATGTAACAATATACAGTATACATTTAAGTTGTATTTGGGGCTATGCATTCCTGTTGATATTTCCTTTAAAATATGTGCATTATTTTTGAGAAGGCTCATGCAACATACTGTATTAATGGAGAGGGTACTGGTAGTGTGTATATGGGTTAAATAATGCAGTAAGAGACAGAAAAGCAGCAGTTCTTACTATAACAGATACCTCATGCTGCGGTTATGAACAGCATACAGTATAACTTCCTTTTATAATTTCCCAGATCCAATCAGCTGGTGTTTAAAACTGGTAGTTATGCCACAGCTCCATTTGCAAACTCCTTCTGATCTTTCTGGGGTCTGTATGGCATTTACTTCATGATTTTCACAGCAGGTCTTCTGTGTTTTCCAGCCAAGAAAACATTGAGTATCATAATATCCACTATCTAAGTACCTGATTTTTCGTAGGAGCTCACATCATCCAATAACTGCTTCCCTGGGAGTCCATTTCCCTGCTACATCCTGAACAAAAAGCTTTAGCAAAGTATGCAGATTAATGAGCGAGCATCCTCACGCACACTGCAGAGAGACAGGATTTAAAAGAGGAAGAGGATGCGACTGGTTTCATATCACGTGCTTTTTCTTTTGTCTGCGGTTAAAAGAACTCAATATTGGTTCATCATAATGAGTGACCACATGTCAAAACACTCAAGGTGACCTGTGTGAGAGTTACACAAGCTTCTCTTTACATCCACACACACACACACACACAGACAATATATTCTTAGCCTGAAAACACTAACGGAACAATTCCCATCCCGTGGCGTGAGCAATGTAATGTGGCTGCCGCCTTCATTTTAGGTTAACCATTTGATGCTTTGATCATGAATAAAACCAGCTGCGGGCTAAAACAGTATGTCAGCCTTACATTGTTCCATGTGGCAGCCTTACTGCAGTGACCACGAGGGGCTGTGTAACAGAATCCAACACTGAAGCAACAACCAAGTCATAAAACCGAGTATATAATATGTACTGCAGCAGTGCATGCCTTGTATATCATGTCATAAGAACAACACGTCCACTATCCTCGATGGAAATGAAAAACAGTGCTGCCATATCAGTTGTTTTTAAGACTTAAAAATAGACCGAGTTGGTTCCTCCTCTAAGAACATGATCAGCATTTTTGTTTCACCGCAGCACAGCCTGATTAAACTGCCTTTATTTTCATTCATTTATCACCTCTACCCTGTCAAGCTGACAGCTGTGAGGGGGAGAAAAGGGAGTATTCACACATGTGCTGCACGCTTCTTTAATGTGCTCACATATTGAAGATGTTTTTAGTGCAATGTCTTTATGTGCCCACAGGCAGCATGCATGCATTCAGCTTGCCAGCGTATTTACATAACAGCACTGCCTATCAAGCCTCTGAGCCAATGTGTTTATGTACAATCAACACAGAAGTGTGTGTGTGTGTGTGTGTGTGTGTGTGTGTGTGTGTGTGTGTGTGTGTGTGTGTGTGTGTGTGTGTGTGTGTGCGTGTGTGTGTGTTAGCGCTGAATCATGCAGAGATATTTCCTACTACTAGGCTGCTGTTCTCACAGTTTAAGCAGAGAGCACGCCGCCAAAAGGGAACTTTTCATTTGTGCTGAGCTGAAGAGAAAAAAAAAGGTTAGTAAGCCAAAGAATTGAGAAAATCAACTAAAGTGAGCAGAGATTTTTTTGTTGTGGACGGGGAGGAGATTAAATGTCAATCAAAGAGCAGAATCAGCAGGGAAGCCTGTGAATGAGTGCTTCCTGTTAATGAAAGCTTAAGCCTCGACGGTATATGAATTCCTCCCTGCTACATTAACTAATGACTTTCTCTGGGGGACAACTAGCAAGACAAAAACTATCTAACACACTTGGTAAGACATTAGAGAAAAGTATAGTAACAATGGAAATTCCTAATTGCATTTGTTTGTTTACACCAAAATACAATGTGTGGACATTTTGATAAAGCTTTTTTGTGGTTAGACTTCCTCTGCTTGTTGAAGAAAAGCAGCGATTCAGAGTTGATTCAAAAAGAGATCCGTCATTTCAGTAGAAACGAGGCATCCTTCAACCTAAACCCCCTCACCTCATCTCTAGAGTCTTTGCTTTAGGAGGGATATGGGATTGCAATTACAGACTGCTTACTGGTGTGGCCATGTAGGAAGGCTTTTCTCAGCTGTTCCAACAGATAGCATGGCAGCAGATGGGAGTGCTGAAGAGCATGCCTGGAGGCGTGATGTAGCACCTCTGGAAGGATGTCACACCTCTCTCACACATACTGCTACTCAATAGATAGATCACGATTTCAGCTACAAACGGCAACAAAGCATCCATTATTCAACGGATTACATCTTCCGAGAAAGAATAATGCAATTAAATTGAAAGCCTGTCTTTAACTTCAGTCTACTAGCAGGACTGTACAAAAAGAAAAACATGTGGACACTAACGGAGCACAAAATCATCCGAATGAATTTTGAATAGAGGTCAACCTATAGTGGATTTTTAAAGGCCGATATAATAACAATAGTTTGGAGCAGGATAAAGCAGATTAAATGGTCGATATCTTTTGCTTCTGCAGCAACCTAGTCGGCTACTTTTGCATACGCCATTTTTAATAAACCAGTTTTTTGTCACTCCGAATTTGATCATTTATAAGAGAATATCCTTAAGTGTGATATGATGGATTACATCATTGGAAAATGTTCTATTTATTTGCAATAGGTGATACTGTTTTGTGGCTTACAGTAGGACTGGCCAGTTTTACTTCGGTTGCACGTCTCGTACATTGTTAAATGCCACTCTTGCAAATCATTAATGTTCGTGCACATTCCTGGGGTAAGGTGCGATTTCATTTCATGAATGGATAGTTACGTGGCTGGATTATTTGGAAGCTTGTTATTATTTGGAAGATTATCTGGATTATCTATATTCAAAAGATAACTTTTTTTCTCCCCCTCTACCTGGACTTTGTGAATGGAACCTCAATGCAAAACGGTGATGTACACCCCCGCATGACTGGTGGCTGCTGTGCAGCTATCGGCCACTATCAGAGCCCAGTTCCCCCCGATAACAATAGTTTGTAAAACATCCTATTGGCGCAGATTAATCAGCCAAACCGAGTAATCGGTCTACCTGTAATCTTGAAGTATTAACTGCATTTACCTTTCAGATAACTGAAATTTAAATTTCACATTTAAGAGACTAGAAAATACTCTTCAAGAAATTGTAGGTTTGTATCCCGATGCAGCCTTTTGCATGCTGTTACATGTTTTCTTCTTCTTTTTTTTCAAAAACGCACAAGTGAAGGGAAAAGTCTTGCATGACTTGAGTCTTTACGCACAGATTCCCAACACTCAGTTCAGATTCAGACCTCTCCTTTAATTCCTCTCAACCCCCACACACACACTGCGCCGGATGGTAATTACTGATATGAGACCTGCTGTACAGAGCAGAGTATGTAATTAGCCTTCTAACCAGGGGCACAACTTAACAACCAGCCGTCTCTTCAAAGACCCAGGAGAGAAAAACACAGTATGTGTTCCCCATCACTTTAAGCAGAATTTCCTGTTTTTCTGTCAAGAAAGAGGATGACAAATCAATTTTGTGATTCTGTGATCCCCAATCTGTTACAAAATGCACGGGTTAACTAAATACTTTGGATATATACAAGTTATAGAAAAGGAAAGAGAGTGTGTTTGAGAGTGGTGCAAAATAAAAAATAATAATATTTCAATTATATTCCAAGTTGCCTCAGATTTCTCTGCTCCCAGGATCAATACCAGTTTAAACCTGAGCATATGTTCGGCGAGGTGTTTTCAATAAAATCACGGTCCATTCTAACAAAATGACTCCCTTTAAATTGCATTGATTCCCTTGAGGCAATAACTGGAGTAACTTCTGGAGTGTGAATCAATAGGCATGAAATAAAATGCATCACTGATGCAGGAATTTACTGATTTAGTCCGTTAAAAAAAGCAGGTAGAAAATGGTATAGGACAATCTAAAATGGATAAGCATGAGGGAAGTAAAATAAGGTGTCTGCATGGCTTCAATATTAAAGGACATGCTAGACAATAGCAATGTAAGTAGCATTCAGAAAGTTAAAGAGGACCTATCATGCTTATTTTCAGGTGAATACTTGCATTTTGGGTATCTACTAGAACATGTTAACATGCTTTAATATTTAAAAAAAATATATATATATTTTTCTCGAAAAAGCCCAGTCTGCTCTGATTGGTTAGCTGGTACACTTTGTTGTGATTGGTCAACCGAATCAAACACTTCGGACTCCTCTCCATCTCCGCTCTAACTAGCTTTGTTTGACGGCGTGCCAAACTAGATGCTAGGCAGGTATTATGCAAATGTGTTACTTGGTGACATCACCACATTACAGAAGAAAAGGCAGGACTTCAAGCAAGGTGTTTCAGGCAGTTCAGGAGCAGAGTAACTCCCTTTTGTATGGATTTTGTAACTTTGCAGACCTTTTACATGCACAAAAACTATATAACACACAAAAGGAAAGGGTAAAAAGCATAATGAGTTCTCTTTAAAGGAATCTGGGAGACGTTTTATATCCTGGGAAAGTCCCACTTTCTCTTTGCTACCAAGCAGCAGTACTTTCAATCAGCTGTTCTGTTTATATATTAAGTGTGTGAGCTTTAGCCAGTGCTGGGAACAGTCAGGGCTGTTCACCCTCTGTCCAAACAGCAGCCCACTCATTATCAACCAAACCCCGCCATGTCTGACCCCTTCAGTTCAAGCCCTGGTGGGAGGAAACCACAAAAAAAATAAGACTATATTTCTGACTGCCCTGTCACAAGAAATCAGACGCTCTGCTCTGATCTTATCTCTCAACTTAACATCCAGGGTTTAGCATTTAAACACCAAGGATGGGACAACAAGTGCTGTTTCAACTCCAAAACTTCTCAAACATTTTCAATAAAGCATGAAGGCAAAATGCAACAGGACATGCATATTTTTTACCATGTGAACTCAGGTCAAGTTCACAGGACTGCACTAACACAAACTGAATTTTTGGTGGCATCACTGCTGTCTGTTCAGGAGGTGGGTGAACTCAAACAACTGATCTGGTGTAGGCTAGCAAAAACACTTAATTTTAAAGGTCCCATATTATGCTAATTTTCAGGTTCATACTTGTATTTTGTGTTTCTACTAGAACATGTTTACATACTTTAATGTTTAAAAAAACTTTTATTTTCCTCATACTGTCTATCTGAATATACCTGTATTCATCCTCTGTCTGAAACGCTCCGTTTTAGTACATTTCAATGGAATTGCAACAAAATTGCGTTACTAGACAACAGCTTGGATCCATGTGTACTTCCTGTCAGCTGATGTCATTTACATACACTGCAACAGGAAATAAACTGGGACACATTTAGAATGTTTACGTTTAAAACTTTGAAATGGTCTAAATATTGTATATTTGTGACATCACGAATGGACAGAAATCCTGACAGCTTGTTTCAAATGCAGGGTTTCTGAATACGGGCTGTGTGTATTTCCCTGTGGATTGAGTGTTTCGATACTTTCACAGTATTTATATAGAACTTAAGCCTGCTTTATAATGAAAAAAACGAAAATCTCACTTTTTTATAATATGGGACCTTTAAGGACCAAAAACTGGTTCTATTAATAGCCAAGGCTAAAAATATAACTTGGGACTTTTTTATGCTCCTTGTGTCATATTTATACAGAAGTGTTTCACTCTGTTGCACAATTCGTCTGTAACAGTGTGCGACTTTTGTTGTATAAGTGTCAGTGTGTTGTGACAGAGCTATCTATACTCACCCAGCAGCAGCAGTTTCACTTCTCTGGCCGCCTTCTCTCCATCTTCTCTCAGGTTTTTATCAATCATTTTAGACCTCTCGGCCGCGGCTTTATCTTCCTGACTGACTGTACACCCCATGGTTCCTAGTGCACGCTTCAGGACTGCTGCTTAGTGGGGGGGAAATATCACCTGGGAAAAATATATATATTAAAGTCCGAAAAAACCCTTATTTAAAAAAACAAGGGTTGAAGTTGAGAACTTCCCTTTTTTTGTCCTGATGATGAGTGACAACAAAAAACGTGACGTGAGTCCGTTCATCCGCGAGAGGCAACGGAAATCATAGAACTCTCCTCTCGTTGCGATGGGAACGACTGGATTTATAACGGTTGTTTGAAAAATCCCCCAAAACGCCCGTTTGGTTTGTTGCAGTCAGTTGGTCAGCATTGGTGGTTGCTTCTTCTTATGAGAGTGGAGAAGTTGCCAAAAACAAAGCTTGAGCAACTTTTTGTGAACTGACTTTTAGCTAAGTCGGTAGTTCCTACAGCAGACCATGAGAGCAGGTTAAAACACACGAAAACGGCCCACGAAGTTCGGCACAAAAAAGTATTCCAGCTGTTGAAAAACCGAGCTCACAGATTCCTGTTGCCAAGTGAGGATACCGGAGGATATTTCTGTTTTGCTGCTTTATGTATATATATTTTCTCTTGTTGTTTTTAATTCCTATTGCCGTTACGCATTCTTTCCCCGCGTTGAGATTTATCACGTTTTGAAGCCACACCCGTAGCCGCCGTGAAGTTCCCCTCCGCCCGATAAACACAGTGAGACAGCGCCGTCACCTCCCAGCTCAACAGCAGCAGCAGCAGCAGCAGGGCCAGCCTTCAGCCGAGAGAACGCCCACTCCGAGTGCATCATGGGTAATGTAGTCAAACGGTGGGTTTTCCTTCAAGAGCTGTAGGAAATTTTGTAATTGCTTTTCCCCATGTTGTCCATGTTTTTATGTTTTTTATTTTTTTTCCCACTCACAATGTTGTTTGGTTACGATTGCCCAGAAGTCTTTATAATAAATAATCTGGCAAAACTGTCATCTCATCAATATACATATTGTATTTTTATATTTTGTTTATTATCTTTTATATATTTTTGTGTCTCTTTTTTTATTGTATTATCTTTTTTAGCACCTATGGGATTGTCACAATCTAATTTCGTTGTACTACACAATGACAATAAAGGGCTTGAATCTTGAATCTTGAATATTTATAGATATTTAAATCAATATCCTCCTCACAAACACTGACACTGACACTTCCACGCAACACACACACACACACACACACACACACACACACTTGTCTTTTTTTATATATATTTACTGTATTGTTATTGTTGTTATTATATATATCTTGTTCTAATTGTTTGTTATCACTATTATGTAGTCATATTATTTCTTTATATTAATCGTGTGTCTAGGTGGAGGCTTCAGGTAAGCCCAGTGGTTTGTTTTTTGCCTCTTCCTGCACTGTATATTATTATTTTTTTGTGTGTAGTCTTAAATTGTGCAAAAAAGAAATAAATAAATAGCCTTGCAATTCATATTAATTACTGCCTCAAGTGGAAAAATTAGGAGTTTATGTGATTACCCAGTTGACGTGGTGTTTTTGTTTATTTATTTTTTTAATAGCCTACATTTTTGGTTAATAGTTAGCACCATTAAAGGGTGTGTAACGCTACATGCCTTATGTGGATTTCACCCATCACAGCCTATGCTGTTAATTTTAATACGATAAAGTACAACAGTGATGGAAAAGGTATCCAGATTGTGTATTTTATGTAAGCATTATTTTAATATTGTAGCTGGTTGAGAGATGGAGCCATTTTAACAAATGTTGTATACTGTTACGTTGAATCTATAGCAATGCTTCATATTTCATAAAATGATATGTTTATCTCGATGTTTAATCTTAAAAATAATCTTAATCTGCAAAGTCATCTGTAACTATAGCTGTTAGATAAATGTAGTGGGGTAAAATATACAATATTTACCTCTGACAGTATGAAACTGAAGATTCAAAATAGGCCCAATAAAAACAAGATAATTAACACTATAAGCAGATTCTCATGAAAAACCAACATTGTTACATTGCATGATGGCCATAACTCCACAAGCGATGCCTACCACAGCACTATAGTGTCACCTTGTGGACTGGCTCCCAACCCTCAAGAGACGCATCAACAACTCCCCTTTCTTACACTATTTTTGTACTAAAAAATGTTATTAATATTTAAAGTCTTTTAATTTTTTTTTGTCAGAGACAATGCTAGTTATTTAATTTAGGTGAAATTGAATTATATGTATTTGTGAAATATTATATGAATAAAATATAAATACAAATAAAATCATATAATCAGTCTTTTTATTGCTGAAAAAATATTTGTTTAAAATCTTATGTAATATATGCTTACAGCTTATAGCCACAGGGGTTTATTTAAAGCTGTTATCATTCTGCTTATTCTTTCACATAATCTACACAACATATTGCAATAGGCTGCGTCCTTCAGTATATTGCATTATAGAGTCAAGGTCACAGAATTTTAGCATTTTAATTAAATTAAATGCAAACATTATCAAGTGTTTCACTTCGGAAGGATAGTGTAGGCGAGGGACTGAAAAATGTTGGAATTACAGATTTGTATAAAATACAAAGTAGAGCCTAAAAAGTCAGTCTATGTTCAATCTCATGTCTCCGGATGCCCATATCAGACACAGATGATGAGAGATCAAAGTTTTGTTACCTCATTATCTTTATTGCAACATTGTTTACAGTACAATAACTGCCAGCGACATATTAAAATATATAGAGATACAAGAAAAATCGACATGGATTGAAGGACAAAAAGGTTTAAAAGCACTTTGAAAATGATTACATTTATATTTTTAATCGGACTAAAACTTTAATTGCTATTTACATTGTACAAACTAGATATGCATATAGAATATAAAGGGTATACATTTATATACATTATTTATAAATGCTGGCCAATGTCAATATTTAATATGTTACTATTCAATCATACACATGTCAATAAATCACACAAAAACGGGGATACTAAGACCACTGAGATCTAAACAGAGGTCCTCAGAGAGCATCAGGTATCAGTCACTAACACAGTGTATTATCCCCTCGCTTTGTTGCCTTGTGTTTATTTCTATTTTTTTTTGCGTGTTGTGAGGTTTTGAAATGTTTTATGTGTGCACCATTGAAAAAACTCACTAAGGTCAAACTGGGAACAGGAAGTTGGGGATAAATATAACCCAGCAGCCCCAGTGGCCGATTCACATGATTCACTCTGCATACAGATACATAAAGACAACCAAATATCTAGATACAATGGGGGGAAAAGGACTTAAAAGAGGTCTGTTGTGTAACAAATTGACTGGACAATACTCACTTACCCATACAGCACTCACTGTAGTCAGGTGTAACAGAGTTTATCATTAACAATGTATGGAAATGTAGGCCAGTACACCAACAACTCTGGGTTAGTAGGTTACTGTCTGCCAAGAAGCAGCAAGGAAGTCAGAAAACTGATGATATGCCACTGACTATAAAAAGACAAATATAAGAAGAAAAACACATAAAATCAATCATTAACATTTTGCATTTCATCACTGGATCAGATTCAACCGAATAAACATTAAACATGAAGTTTAAAACAACAGTTAATCCATCAATGGCAGGAGACGAACACTTGAGTTATACTTCTGATCAGAGTATAGGTCCAGGTTTAACAACACTAATGCATATAGGTACTATAGTTCAAATACAGTGGAGCCATGTTTTTTCTCTTTTTTAAACAACACGGACACTTAAAAACCTCCAACAGTACATCCAACTAATTCATTTCGTTTACAGAACGGAGCCGAGGAAAACTAACCTTAACGTTATTTCAAGTAATGTTTTGAGAAGACATCCATGTTATACCATCGATACATTGCTAATTTGCTCGTAATCTACATTAGATTGATTACTTCACCAAAGATTTTAGTTATACAAAAGGGGCATTCCCTTATTAAATCACATCTATTGTGAATCTCTCACAAATCATTTTGCTTGCATTTCAACTTATTAATGGCTACAACAAGTTGTGCTTATCAACGGAAAAGTGCTATCGCTAACCATCGACTTTTCAAGGTTGTTAAAGAAGACAGTAATCCCATGTCTGTCATTTCTGTTAGGGATCAAGCTTGTGCTGGACGCAGAAATATTTACAGACACCAAACTGTTACTAACCACTTCATGAAGTGACCCTGTTGTTTGTTCTTTGTTTTGGTTATCTCTGATATACTTCCAGTAAATGTTCAGAAACAACACATCATCCAAGTAAAAATCCTGCCCTGCTCGATCATTAAGAACACTGAGCGGTAACTTTCCTCTTTTCATTTATCTCTTTGATCTGTACAATCCATCCGATGAGGTCTTCAGTACCATATATAACTTTCATTTACACGGTAATACTGAAAAGAAAAACTCTGCGCACAATATAGGCATTGTTTATATAGTGATCTGGACAGCCACGAACCATTTAAAAACGTTCCTAACCTGAAACCTGCCGAGCTGAGTCATCAGTCCATACTGCATCTTCTGAGGTTTTCATCAAGTAATAAAAAATATACATCTAGATTATATTGTGTTGGAATGTTTGGGTAAATGTGCTCACAACACTATACCACATACTTTGTGGTTTTGCACCCTGCTCGGTCAGAGGTGAGAATGTTAACACCTCCAAACCTTAAAATAACCAGCAGCAGCACAAGTTAGTGGAGTAGGAGCTAAAGGCTGCACACTTTAAAGGAACAGTTTGACATGTTCTGGTCTTATTACACTATCCTAAGCGTAGCTAAGCTAACCAGCTGCTGGCCGTAACTTTGTGGTATCTAGCTTCTCTGCAAGGAGGTGGGTAAGCGTGTTTCCTGAAAATGTTGAACTATTCCTTTAACTCATCTTTCTTTCTGTGCAATAGCTTTTACTATCACTTTCCTCTCTGAGTGGCAAATATGTAGTTATTCAAATAATTTAATAATAATAGACATTTGCATCATAAAAGAACTGTCTATCGTTCAATAGGTTTTTTGTCATCTGAGGTACTTCAGATTGTGTATCATAATCTGAGCAGCAGTGTGCGGATCATGTTAGGGACAAGACAGGGACGGCAGATGCTCCCATCCAACACAGGGACAGGCGTATAAAGACAGCAGCCTTCTATATTACCTGTTCTTTTACATCCATCTCACAAGGCACAGCCTCCAAATGTCAACGTTAATCTTTACGCACCTGGCCTATTTTGTAAATTCATCTATCAACGTTCCAGGAAAGTCTACTGGCCTGGATCTGCATTCGCTGTTTGGCAGGATGTACAGTACAGTACGGTGTAACGTCATTAGAGTGAGAGCTTTTGCGGAGTGCCATCCTTAACTCTAGGCTCCTTCTCTGTGGCCAATATTCTCTAATGGAAAAGATAGGGCAACTTCAGACATCATTCAAAGTAAAAACTGTAACATTACAACACAGATCTAAATCGACAATATAAAACCTGAAAATAAAAAATGGAAGGTGGTGCCTAGTGACCACTGGCGGCTTTGCTGTTGCCCGATGTCCAATCGATGATGATAAAGCTGAGGCTCATTATCATAAACAGGAAGCCTATCCCGGCAAAAATGGCGGCCTGGAAGAGAGGAGGAGTGATTGTGTTAAAGAGAGTGACAAGAGAACAGGGGATAGAGTGATCATTGTAGGAACAATAACTGGATGCATCCTTCATAGACAGTGTCATGATATTTACAGTAACTTCCAAAGTAAAGCATTGAATATGTGAATGGCTTTAACCAGACACATTTGTCAGTGTTACTTTACCTATGGAGGTAAAAATAAATCCAGTAACACTTTTTACAGGTCCGCAAATTTCATGGTGATAATTAGCAAGTAACCTATTTGAAATTTCTTTGGAATTACTGCCAAATTACCGCAATATTTACCTCAAAATGTATCAAAAAATTACTTTGTTATAAAAACTATTTAATAATTATAATCCGCTATTTCTTTATATATTTCTATATAGCTGGTAATTTATTTAATACATTTCCAGGAAAATAATACAAAGTTAATTGATATACTTTATTTCCATGTCTGCTGATAAAATAGATAATAATTAGCAAATAACTTGTTTGAAATTTCTTAAAAAAAAAACATAATCATTACATCAGCTACCAGGTTACATTTGTGTAGAAAATAAGTCACACAATGGTGAGGTTTGTGCCTGATCAGAAGTGTCTTCTATTAGTGTTGGTTTTCCACCTCCAATGAAGAGCAGCGCACAGCCGCTTCTCAAGCCTAAGGGCCCTAGTTTAATGACTATATGCTATTTTTAGCATATATTTTTGATACATTTTGAGGTAAATATTGAGGAAATTTGACAGTAATTCCAAAGAAATGTCAAATAGGTTACCTGCTAATTATCACCTAATTACCATGAAATTTGCAGACCTGTTTTTTGTGTCTTAAAACTACATGTCGGCCGTCCCTCAGAGAGTAATTTAAGTTAAAGTTAAATTTTTGTGAAACCTCCCGTTAAACTGTAGTTTGACTTCTCACCTTGCTGCATATGTGGTCAGAGGTGAAAAATACTTGAAACTTTCAACCAGAGAGGGCAGCAAAACACTGCTTTTCAGTCCGGTGTTAAAGCCTCTGTACACCCACACAGGTGTTCTCAGTTATTCTGGCTGGTTAGATCTCTGCTCAGTTTGAAAGTGGCTGGAGCTTTGATGGGAATTTATCAGGTCACAGATCTTCATCTACCAATAAGAATGAAAAAGGTGTAACAGGAGAATCGAGGCCTATTGAAAGAGACGGGTCTTTGGGTATAACACATGCGCAGCGTAACTGGAGCTGCGGTCTTGCGTTGCGATTGGCTCAATTTCGGAGAATGCAGACCAGATTTTACCCCGCATGTGATGTACCCTGAAGATATGACGCGTTGATGACGCGTGACATCTCCTGTTTTCACCTTCCTTGAGGAGACTCAGG